>NC_068421.1:75906155-75911155 GCF_023373465.1 Oncorhynchus keta
CCACTCTATACTGTCTCAAGGTGGTAGAAACTCTGGTCCACTCTATACTGTCTCAAGGTGGTAGAACCTCTGGTCCACTCTATACTGTCTCAAGGTGGTAGAAACTCTGGTCCACTCTATACTGTCTCAAGGTGGTAGAACCTCTGGTCCACTCTATACTGTCTCAAGGTGGTAGAACCTCTGGTCCACTCTATGCTGTCTCAAGGTGGTAGAAACTCTGGTCCACTCTATACTGTCTCAAGGTGGTAGAACCTCTGGTCCACTCTATACTGTCTCAAGGTGGTAGAAACTCTGGTCCACTCTATACTGTCTCAAGGTGGTAGAACCTCTGGTCCACTCTATACTGTCTCAAGGTGGTAGAACCTCTGGTCCACTCTATACTGTCTCAAGGTGGTAGAAACTCTGGTCCACTCTATACTGTCTCAAGGTGGTAGAAACTCTGGTGCACTCTATACTGTCTCAAGGTGGTAGAACCTCTGGTCCACTCTATACTGTCTCAAGGTGGTAGAACCTCTGGTCCACTCTATACTGTCTCAAGGTGGTAGAAACTCTGGTCCACTCTATACTGTCTCAAGGTGGTAGAACCTCTAGTCCACTCTATGCTGTCTTAAGGTGGTAGAAACTCTGGTCCACTCTATACTGTCTCAAGGTGGTAGAAACTCTGGTCCACTCTATACTGTCTCTAGGTGGTAGAAACTCTGGTCCACTCTATGCTGTCTCAAGGTGGTAGAACCTCTGGTCTACTCTATACTGTCTCAAGGTGGTAGAACCTCTGGTCCACTCTATACTGTCTCAAGGTGGTAGAAACTCTGGTCCACTCTATACTGTCTCTAGGTGGTAGAAACTCTGGTCCACTCTATACTGTCTCAAGGTGGTAGAAACTCTGGTCCACTCTATACTGTCTCAAGGTGGTAGAACCTCTGGTCTACTCTATACTGTCTCAAGGTGGTAGAAACTCTGGTCCACTCTATACTGTCTCAAGGTGGTAGAACCTCTGGTCCACTCTATACTGTCTCAAGGTGGTAGAACCTCTGGTCCACTCTATACTGTCTCAAGGTGGTAGAACCTCTGGTCTACTCTATACTGTCTCAAGGTGGTAGAAACTCTGGTCCATTCTATACTGTCTCAAGGTGGTAGAAACTCTGGTCCACTCTATACTGTCTCAAGGTGGTAGAACCTCTGGTCCACTCTATACTGTCTCAAGGTGGTAGAAACTCTGGTCCACTCTATACTGTCTCAAGGTGGTAGAAACTCTGGTCCACTCTATGCTGTCTCAAGGTGGTAGAACATCTAGTCCACTCTATACTGTCTCAAGGTGGTAGAACCTCTAGTCCACTCTATACTGTCTCAAGGTGGTAGAACCTCTGGTCTACTCTATACTGTCTCAAGGTGGTAGAAACTCTGGTCCACTCTATACTGTCTCAAGGTGGTAGAAACTCTGGTCCACTCTATACTGTCTCTAGGTGGTAGAACCTCTGGTCCACTCTATACTGTCTCAAGGTGGTAGAAACTCTGGTCCACTCTATACTGTCTCTAGGTGGTAGAAACTCTGGTCCACTCTATGCTGTCTCAAGGTGGTAGAACCTCTGGTCCACTCTATACTGTCTCAAGGTGGTAGAAACTCTGGTCCACTCTATACTGTCTCTAGGTGGTAGAAACTCTGGTCCACTCTATGCTGTATCAAGGTGGTAGAAACTCTGGTCCACTCTATACTGTCTCAAGGTGGTAGAAACTCTGGTCCACTCTATGCTGTCTCAAGGTGGTAGAACCTCTGGTTCCACTCTATACTGTCTCAAGGTGGTAGAACCTCTGGTCCACTCTATGCTGTCTCAAGGTGGTAGAAACTCTGGTCCACTCTATACTGTTTCAAGGTGGTAGAAACTCTGGTCCACTCTATGCTGTCTCAAGGTGGTAGAACCTCTGGTCCACTCTATACTGTCTCAAGGTGGTAGAACCTCTGGTCTACTCTATGCTGTCTCAAGGTGGTAGAACCTCTGGTCCACTCTATACTGTCTCAAGGTGGTAGAACCTCTGGTCCACTCTATACTGTCTCAAGGTGGTAGAACCTCTGGTCCACTCTATACTGTCTCAAGGTGGTAGAACCTCTGGTCCACTCTATACTGTCTCAAGGTGGTAGAAACTCTGGTCCACTCTATACTGTCTCTAGGTCGTAGAAACTCTGGTCCACTCTATGCTGTCTCAAGGTGGTAGAAACTCTGGTCCACTCTATACTGTCTCAAGGTGGTAGAAACTCTGGTCCACTCTATGCTGTCTCAAGGTGGTAGAACCTCTGGTTCCACTCTATACTGTCTCAAGGTGGTAGAACCTCTGGTCCACTCTATGCTGTCTCAAGGTGGTAGAACCTCTGGTCCACTCTATGCTGTCTCAAGGTGGTAGAAACTCTGGTCCACTCTATACTGTCTCAAGGTGGTAGAAACTCTGGTCCACTCTATACTGTCTCAAGGTGGTAGAAACTCTGGTCCACTCTATACTGTCTCAAGGTGGTAGAAACTCTGGTCCACTCTATACTGTCTCAAGGTGGTAGAACCTCTGGTCCACTCTATGCTGTCTCAAGGTGGTAGAACCTCTGGTCCACTCTATGCTGTCTCAAGGTGGTAGAAACTCTGGTCCACTCTATGCTGTCTCAAGGTGGTAGAAACTCTGGTCCACTCTATACTGTCTCAAGGTGGTAGAAACTCTGGTCCACTCTATACTGTCTCAATGTGGTAGAACCTCTGGTTCCATTCTATACTGTCTCAAGGTGGTAGAACCTCTGGTCCATTCTATGCTGTCTCAAGCTGGTAGAACCTCAGGTTCCACTCTATGCTGTCTCAAGGTTGTAGAACCTCTGGTCCACTCTATGCTGTCTCAAGGTGGTAGAACCTCTGGTTCCACTCTATGCTGTCTCAAGGTGGTAGAACTTCGGGTTCCACTCTATGCTGTCTCAAGGTGGCAGAACCTCTGGTCCACTCTATGCTGTCTCAAGGTGGTAGAACCTCTGGTTCCACTCTATGCTGTATCAAGGTGGTAGAACCTCTGGCCCACTCTATGCTGTCGCAAGGTGGTAGAACCTCTGGTTCACTTTATGCTGTCTCAAGATGGTAGAACCTCAGGTCCACTCTACTGTCTCGAGGTGGTAGAACCTCTGGTCCACTCTATGCTGTCTCAAGGTTATAGAACCTCGGGTACACTGTATGCTGCCTCAAGTTGGTAGAACCTCGGGTCCACTCTATACTGTCTCAAGGTGGTAGAACCTCGGGTTCCATTCTATACTGTCTCAAGGTGGTAGAACCTCTGGTCCATTCTATGCTGTCTCAAGCTGGTAGAACCTCAGGTTCCACTCTATGCTGCCTCAAGTTGGTAGAACCTCGGGTCCACTCTATACTGTCTCAAGGTGGTAGAACCTCGGGTCCACTCTATACTGTCTCAAGGTGGTAGAACCTCTGGTTCCACTCTATACTGTCTCAAGGTGGTAGAACCTCTGGTTCCATTCTATACTGTCTCAAGGTGGTAGAACCTCTGGTCCATTCTATGCTGTCTCAAGCTGGTAGAACCTCAGGTTCCACTCTATGCTGTCTCAAGGTGGCAGAACCTCTGGTCCACTCTATGCTGTCTCAAGGTGGTAGAACCTCTGGTTCCACTCTATGCTGTATCAAGTTGGTAGAACCTCTGGTCCACTCTATACTGTCTCAAGGTGGTAGAACCTCTGGTTCACTTTATGCTGTCTCAAGGTGGTAGAACCTCTGGTCCACTCTATGCTGTCTCAAGGTGGTAGAAACTCTGGTCCACTCTATGCTGTCTCAAGGTGGTAGAAACTCTGGTCCACTCTATACTGTCTCAAGGTGGTAGAAACTCTGGTCCACTCTATACTGTCTCAATGTGGTAGAACCTCTGGTTCCATTCTATACTGTCTCAAGGTGGTAGAACCTCTGGTCCATTCTATGCTGTCTCAAGCTGGTAGAACCTCAGGTTCCACTCTATGCTGTCTCAAGGTTGTAGAACCTCTGGTCCACTCTATGCTGTCTCAAGGTGGTAGAACCTCTGGTTCCACTCTATGCTGTCTCAAGGTGGTAGAACTTCGGGTTCCACTCTATGCTGTCTCAAGGTGGCAGAACCTCTGGTCCACTCTATGCTGTCTCAAGGTGGTAGAACCTCTGGTCCACTCTATGCTGTATCAAGGTGGTAGAACCTCTGGCCCACTCTATGCTGTCGCAAGGTGGTAGAACCTCTGGTTCACTTTATGCTGTCTCAAGGTGGTAGAACCTCAGGTCCACTCTACTGTCTCGAGGTGGTAGAACCTCTGGTCCACTCTATGCTGTCTCAAGGTTATAGAACCTCGGGTACACTCTCTGCTGCCTCAAGTTGGTAGAACCTCGGGTCCACTCTATACTGTCTCAAGGTGGTAGAACCTCGGGTCCACTCTATACTGTCACAAGGTGGTAGAACCTCTGGTTCCACTCTATACTGTCTCAAGGTGGTAGAACCTCTGGTTCCATTCTATACTGTCTCAAGGTGGTAGAACCTCTGGTCCATTCTATGCTGTCTCAAGCTGGTAGAACCTCATGTTCCACTCTATGCTGTCTCAAGGTTGTAGAACCTCTGGTCCACTCTATGCTGTCTCAAGGTGGTAGAACCTCTGGTTCCACTCTATGCTGTCTCAAGGTGGTAGAACTTCGGGTTCCACTCTATGCTGTCTCAAGGTGGCAGAACCTCTGGTCCACTCTATGCTGTCTCAAGGTGGTAGAACCTCTGGTTCCACTCTATGCTGTATCAAGTTGGTAGAACCTCTGGCCCACTCTATGCTGTCGCAAGGTGGTAGAACCTCTGGTTCACTTTATGCTGTCTCAAGGTGGTAGAACCTCAGGTCCACTCTACTGTCTCAAGGTGGTAGAAACTCTGGTCCACTCTATACTGTCTCAAGGTGGTAGAACCTCTGGTCCACTCTATGCTGTCTCAAGGTGGTAGAACCTCTGGTCCACTCTATGCTGTCTCAAGGTGGT
>NC_068421.1:75916155-75968655 GCF_023373465.1 Oncorhynchus keta
TATGTAATGTAATTTTAAGCTGTTTAATGAAGGAAACTCCAATTCCCTTTGGAGTTTAACTAAATCATTGGCCCGCCCCATGAGCACAGACATTGATCTGGCGTCATGGGACAGCTGTTACGAGCTGTTACGAATATAACCCCCACCTGAAGGATTTCCTATCAGACCAGTTTACCTCAATTACCAGGAGAGGGCTAAGGTTTGAGACCAGACCAGTACCTCATCACAGTGGGAGCTAAGATTTGAGTAGATTGCTGAATCGCTTAACCATGGTTACACTCTGAGACTATCGATCTAAATGGCATATATATCGATCCGACAGAATAAGAGCAAATGTTAGTCTGCAGCTAGGAATTCTATACCATAGATTGCGAAGGCCGACAACTGCTGAAACATCTATCTATAAAAACATGTCTGAATGGGACTCTGTGAACTATCCATTCTATCCACGGAAGAGAGAGAGAGGGCGGACAAACTCCAACAGAAACAAACTTTCAACAGAGATCACGACAACACACTGAGCGTAAATAAATATATTGAATGCAATTATTCCCGAATGAGTGAGTGTTCATGTGCAAACGATTAGCAGTTCAATTGTTATTCTAATTATCAACTGTGTAGTGACTCTTTTGTCTTGCGCGCCCTTCTCAGTCCCTTTGTCTACCAAGCCGCCATGCCGGTTTAGCCCACTAGGGCAAATCCCCTATCATTTCCTTATAACCATATCTACTTTGTTTGTTTGTGTGTGCATTTTTGTGATTATTTAGTTAGTTAATAAATAAATGATTGAGACAATTGATGTATGGGTGACTCATAGTGAAGACTGGGTTCGTGCAGATAACCAACAATTTATGACATTTGGAATGAGACTAACTTGAGGTAAGAATACCTCATTAATTAGAAGACTAATTGATCAGATATTAAAATATCTGAAAGTTATATTAGGAAAATTATAACTTTGTAATCTGAGTATTTTCATTGGTGCCCCGACTTCCTAGTTAATTAAATTTACCTGGTTAGTTAATCACGTAATGATAATTACAGAGAATTGATTTGATAATCTAACAGTCTTCATTTTAATGATGACAAAGACACGACAATGTCCTGCCCCTCCACAGTACAGACAACAGTTTGAACTCAGCCTACGTGAGCATTTCCCAACCGATAAACCGTTGTTGATGATTCTCGGGGAACCTCGGGTGTTTTCGGCTCTCCTCAGAAATACACACTTTGGGGATTTCCAGATTCCTTAGGACGAGTGCCATCATCAAACTAACGAGTGTTCCCGAGGCCCGACCTCCTCTCATACCGGTGTTCTCATTGGCGGCCATCAATCCTAATCAAAAGGGCAACAAGGGAATCGAGTTCCAGTGGTATTTCCTGAGCTGCGAGCTCGTCCTTTATCCCCTCCGACAGTCCATAGAGTAAGGTGTCGGACAGAGCCTCCGAACTCTCAGCGGCCGATGTGTGAAAAGTCTGCCACACTACGTGAGTTCTAATATACCTGCAGTAGTTTTCGAGCCGCCTCCCGGCACCGGAGAATCGAAAACCTTCCTCAATTCTGAGATGAATTCCTCCAAGCTTTGGCACACAGCAGATTGCTGCTCCCACACAGCAGTTGCCCAGGAGAGTGCTCTTCCAGACATTAACGTGATTATATACGCTATCCTCGATCGGTCCGACCGGAATGAAGAGTACTGGAGTTTGAAGATGAGAGAGCACTGGGAAAGGAACGCCCGACAGGTAGCAGAATTGCCTGCATAACGTAATGGAAGAGGTAAGCGCGGCTCTCGGGAAGCCGGGGTAGGTTGAACCAATTCACCACTAATAGAAAGGTTATTGAGTGGTTGGGAGGTGTCAGATGTGGCGTGCTGCCTATGAGCTAATTCACTGATTTGCTGCATTATCGCCTTGAACCCTTGGTCATGGCGTTCCGTCAGGGAACGAAGCCCTTCCAAAAGGTCCTGAAGTACCTCCTCATGCCTCCCAATGGTGGCTCCCTGCAGGGAGATAATGTGATGGAGCTGGTCCAAGTCTGCTGGGTCTGTCATGGCCAGTTCGTACTATAAGGGCACAAGGGGAGACCCAGATGCAGACATGGGAGGCAGATGGTAGAGCTCCGATATTTATTAGAACAAAGGGAATAGGCAAAGAGAGGCAGGTCGGGAACAGGCGAGAGTTCATAAACCAGGTCATTGTCCAAACAGTACTAGACGATAGGCAGTCTCGAGGTCAGGCCAGGCAGGGGTCAGAAACCAGATCCGAGTCCAAAGTCCGAGTCAGAACAGGCAGAGTGGTCAGGCAGGCGGGTTCAGAGTCAGGACAGGCAAGGGTCAAAACCAGGAGGACTAGAAACAAACAGAGACTGGGTAAAATAGGAGCAAGGAAGAACGCTGGTTGACTTGGCAAACAAGACAAACTGGCACAGAGAGACAGTAAACACAGGGATATATACACAAGGGATAATAAGGGACACCTGGAGGTGGTGGGGACAATCAAAAGGACAGGGGAACCAGATCAGGGTGTGACAGGGAAAAGGGTATCTTGTGGGATGCAGCTATAATCTCCATGCTTTCCCCCACATAATGTTGTATTGTTCAAATCAAATCAAATGTATTTATATAGCCCTTCGTACATCAGCTGATATCTCAAAGTGCTGTATAGAAACCCAGCCTAAAACCCCAAACAGCAAGAAATGCAGGTGTAGAAGCACGGTGGCTAGGAAAAACTCCCTAGAAAGTCCAAAACCCAGGAAGAAGCATAGAGAGGAACAAGGCTATGTGGGGTGGCCAGTCCTCTTCTGGCTGTGCCGGGTGGAGATTATAACAGAACATGGCCAAGATGTTCAAATGTTCATAAATGACCAGCATGATCGAATAATAATAAGGCAGAACAGTTGAAACTGGAGCAGCAGCACGGTCAGGTGGACTGGGGACAGCAAGGAGTCATCATGTCAGGTAGTCCTGGGGCATGGTCCTAGGGCTCAGGTCTCAGGTCAGGTTCTTCTGTTGGTTATTTAAATCATGTTATTTGGAGAGTTAATTAATGGTGATATCTTGCCATCTATTGCTCTTTGATTCTCACTCCTGTTGGGATGTCAAGCAGGTGGCTGTATGTGGGGTTGCTGTCAGAGAGCAGTGGAATGGCTTTGGAATATTCATTTAAAAAAGGCTCATGATCATCACTGCCATAGTATGGGATGGATTGGTAGGTAGGTGGGTGGGTGGCATTCATTACAAATGGTTAGGTTAAGTTTAGGCATGCATTACAAATGGTTAGGTTAAGTTTAGGCATGCATTACAAATGGTTAGGTTAAGTTTAGGCATTCATTACAAATGGTTAGGTTAAGTTTAGGCATGCATTACAAATGGTTAGCTGAAGTTTAGGCATTCATTACAAATGGTTAGGTTGAGTACAGGCATTCATTACAAATGGTTAGGTTAAGTTTAGGCATTCGGGTTTGGGACAGGGTAAAAAAAGTTACAACACCGAACTTTTTTCCAAATTAACTCCATAATATCGACAGAAACATGGCAAACGTTGTTTAGAATGAATCCTCAAGGTGTTTTTCACATATCTATTCGATGATAAGTCATTCGTGGCAGTTTGGTTTCTCCTCTGAACCACATGGTAAAATGCACGCAGCTGGAGATTGCGCAATAATTGCAACGGAGGACACCAAGCGGGGCACCTGGTAAATGTAGTCTCTTATGGTCAATCTTCCAATGATATGCCTACAAATACGTCACAATGTGGCAGACACCTTGGGGAACGACAGAAAGTGTAGGCTCATTCCTTGCGCATTCACAGCCATATAAGGAGACATTGGAACAAAGTGCATTCAAAATCTGGGGCATTTCCTGTTTGAAATTTCATCTTGGTTTCGCCTGTAGCATCAGTTCTGTGGCACTCACAGATAATATCTTAGCAGATTTGGAAACGTCCGAGTGTTTTCCTTCCAAAGCTGTCAATTATATGCATAGTCGAGCATCTTTTCGCGACAAAATATCTTGTTTAAAACGGGAACGTTTTTTTATCCAAAAATTTAAAGAGCGCCCCCTATATCGAAGAAGTTAAGTTTAGGCATGCATTACAAATGGTTAGGTTAAGTTTAGGCATTCATTACAAATGGTTAGGTTAAGTTTAGGCATGCATTACAAATGGTTAGCTGAAGTTTAGGCATTCATTACAAATGGTTAGGTTAAGTTCAGGCATTCATTACAAATGGTTAGGTTAAGTTCAGGCATTCCGGTTTGGTATGGGGTAAAAAAAAGTTTTTTTAAAAGTGCCTATTACTGGGGTTGAACACGCAACACTCTGAGCCATCACTACTCTGTAAGATCCACCGAAGTGCTGACACACACACACACACACACACACACACACACACACACACACACACACACACACACACACACACACACACACACACACACACACACACACACACACACACACACACACACAATGCACAGTAACATGATTAGCATACAATACACAAATTCACACACTATTACACACACCTCCAGTAGGTGATGAGTAATTATGCAGATGTGTCCAGGGTGTAAAGTGTTACGTGCTAGTCTACTGTATGAGTAAACTCTGCTGACTAACCTAAACCTCAGGGGTCCTCTTCAAAGGCTTCGGTTCAAACAGCAGCTATTAAAGGCTTATTAGGAGCTGTGTTGCTTAAGTGTGTGTGTGTGTGTGTGTGTGTGTGTGTGTGTGTGTGTGTGTGTGTGTGTGTGTGTGTGTGTGTGTGTGTGTGTGTGTGTGTGTGTGTGTGTGTGTGTGTGTGTGTGTGTGTGTGTGTGTGTGTGTGTGTGTGTGTGTGTGTGTGTGTGTGTGTGGTGTGGTGTGTGTATGCATGTTTAGACACTCAGAGGTGGGAGAGTGAGAAACTCGTAATGCAAATACATTCCTCCAACTAATTATCCTTGATGATAACAAGTGAATCTCGGAAGCCTGGCTTTGGTTGTGGAAGACAACAGGAAATTATATTCCTCTCAGTAGCTACCTGTGTGATGCCCTATTCTTCACAGTTCCTGGGAAGAAAATACAGGGCATTCATCCCAAATGGCACCATATTCCCTATATAGTGCATTACTTTTAACCAGAGTCCCATGGGCCCTGTTCCAAATAGGGTGCCATTTGGGACACACACAGTGTCGCCATGGTTCCGATTGCTGTGTCAACAGTCATGGTGTTACCATGGTGTTATCAGTCACCGTGTCACGCCCCCACTCAAGTCCCAATTACGCCCTGACGGTGTAGCAATTTGAGGGACAGTTTGAGGGACAGGTTGAGGGACGGTGTGTCAGTGTCTGTCAGAGTTGGACTGATCCCATGGAGTGTTAGATTACAGAGCTCCTGCCTGAATCCCAAATACTGGTTGCATCCCAAATGGCAACCTATTCCCTATATTGTGGATGAAATAGGGAATAAGCCCTGGTCAAAATGATTGCACTATAAAGGGAACAGGATGTCATTTGGGACTCTCTCTCTCTCTCAGTGCATCTCTAAGACATGTTGCAGTGGGTGGCCTGAGCTCTCACAAGCCTTTTCCTTTTACAACTGGAGTCAATCTCTTCCCATTAGAGAACAGTACACAGCCTATGTGGGAGGCACTTGTTGCTTTTATTGGTGAATGGCTGTGTGAATGTTCTCCCTGTCCCTCCACAATATCTCTCTTTGTTGAACTTCCTTTCTCATCTGAGTTCTGTGGCTGTACACCTGTCACCTATTGACTGTCTTCAATGAGTAACCACACACACACACAAGCACATACACATACACCTCTCCCCCCACCATCTCCATCTTGTCCCCTTCTCTCTGCCCCTGACATAATGACTTGTTGGCGCTCTTAATTTGCCAGAGAGGGAGATCTTATTAAGAGCATATAATTCCCCCTGGGGTTCTCTGGCATCTCCTTGATTAAAGTGGAGTTGAGGGGTGGGGGGAGGGAGGGGAGGAGGGAGGAGGATGACGGGAAGAATGAGGAGGAAAGAGGAGGCTGTTGGAAATATCACGAGGGGGAAAGTAAAGGTGTGTTCTCTTTGTTTTAAATCTCTCCCTACCTCCCTGCCCACCACTCTCTCGCCGCCTGCTCCCGAGCCACAGAACACCAGATTTGTCATGAATTAAACCACTGCTAGCCTGGGGCCAGAGCTGGCCAGGGTGGCACTGCTTTAAAGCTAACAAAGGGGCTTCATGCTCTTCAATTAGGTGGTTCACTGTTAGATATGTGGGTATAGGGGATATGCCCCCATAATACTGCCATGGGAAATGTAGTCGAATAGAATTGTGGTCAACATATCCCCAATTGCTGTTGTTTATATCTCAGTTATGTGTGCAACCGATGTACTATTGAAGTAAATCATATATATATATATCTTTTTTTTTGCTTCTGTGATTTGCACACATGGTACAGAATGGTGCAGGTATATACAGTGCATTCGGAAAGAATTCACACCCCTTGATTTTTTGTTACGTTACACCATTATTCTAAAATGGATTTAATCGTTTTTCCCCTCATCAATCTACACACAATAGCCCATAATGACAAAGCAAAAATAGATTTGTAGAAATGTTTGCAAATGTGTAAAAAAATAAGAATATTTACATAAGGATTCAGACCCTTTTTGCAGCCTTTTTGTAGCAATTATAGCCTTGAGTCTTCTTCGCTATGACTCTACAAGCTTGGCACACCTGTATTTGGGGAGTTTCTCCCATTCTTCTCTGCAGATCCTCTCAAGCTCTGTCAGGTAGGATGGGGAGCATTGCTGTACAGCTATTTTCAGATCTCTCCAGAGATGTTTGATCGGGTTTAAGTCTGGGCTCTGATTGGGCCACTCAAGGACATTCAAAGACTTGTCCCAAAGCCACTCCTGCGTTATCTTGGTTGTGTGCTTAGTGTCGTTGTACTGTTGGAAGGTGAATCTTCACCGCAGTCTGAGGTCCTGAGTGCTCTGGAACAGGTTTTCATCAAGGATCTCTCTGTACTTTGCTCTGTTCATCTTTCCCCCGATCATGACTAGTCTCCCAGTCCCCAATGCTGAAAACCATCCCCATAGCATGATGCTGCCACCACTAGGGTTGTTTGCTTTGACCATATTACCGTCACACCGGCGGTCACGAAGTCATGAAGGCAGTCAAATTCCATGTGACCGTTTAGTCACGGTAATTAGGCTTCTCCAAGCTCTGATGCTACTCATGGTCATTAGTAGCCTACCAAACGTGCTAACTGCCTGGTACTCAGCACTCTATTGTCCCTATCATCACTCTGACATCAATACAAATGTAGTTGAAAATCTAATCAAACACTTCATGAGAGCCATGTGCTCATGTTGCGCTACATTTTTATAGGTTATGATTTCATGAAAAATACAGAGTTTTGGCCTCTATTAAAAAGAGGATGATCCCATCAGATTTCTATAGACTAGGCCTACTATATTTATTTCACAACTTTCCTAATATTAAGCACATTGCTTCTCTTTACAACAGGAGTATAGCCTACCTGGCTGGCATGAAAATGAACCACGGGAAAATCGTCCTCCATTCGTATTTAAGTGCGTAGATTTTTTTCTGCTGTCCCTGATTCGAGACAGGTGTATGATAATGGTCCATTCTAAATCAAAACAAATTTCACACATATATTATTTAGTGTATGTAAAGACAAAATTAAATGATGGGTGACAATATTAGCCTATCACTCGTGAATTATGACCAGCATAAGAAACTGCCTTTTGCAACTTTTTTTAATCATTGTTGCACACCTCATGTAGCCTAGCCCATAGGCCTATCTGTTTTGATAAGGTTTGTATCACAACTAAAGTGGCCAAATAACTTCTTAAAATTAAGCACATTAATCCGCTTTACAAGGTGTTTAGAGCCTAACTGGCAACCTAATAAGCAGCACGTTTGGGGAAGATAATTGTGCACCTTTATAATAAAAGCATTACATGCATAATCACATTTGCGATCCCATTGATAATGGTGTTTTCCCGCTATAAAAATAGGTACTTGAAGGCTTGGTTTTTGCTCTGACATGCAACGTCAACTGTGGGTGTAATCAACTGAATTTACCACAGGTGGACTCCAATCAAGTTGTATAAACATCTCAAGGATGATCAATGGAAACAGGATGAACCTGAGCTCAAATTTTAGTCTCATAGCAAAGGGTCTGAATACTTATGTAAATAAGGTATTCCTATTTTTTTTTATTTTAATACAATTTTCATTTAATCCATAATAGAATAAGGCTGTAACTTAACAAAATGTGGAAAAGGGGAATGGGGTCTGAATACTTTCCGAATGCACTGTACCTACTGCAAAATGGTAAGAGGATAATCTTGTTCGGCAGTAAAACTTTCCAGTCATACACACCACCGTCTTATTATGTCCTCAATACCCCCCAGCCACAGATTCTCTGGGAAAATCCTAAGTGGTAACCGATACCCATCTGGTATCTGGGATCGTCTGAGCGACCTGTCCTGAGTGGCAAATTATACCCATCTGGGATCGTCTGAGCAACCTGTCCTGGGTGGCAAATTATACCCAACTGGGATCGTCTGAGCGACCTGTCAGCCCTTATAGACACTCAGTAGAGAGGTCCCATCTGCCTGCAGTAACCAAGAGAGCAGCATACATAGAAATATAATTACTAGAATGTACATTCTCAATCAAGTCAATGTTCTGTGATTCTGTAATTCTATATTTATTTGGCAGCACAACAACTCAGAGTTCATTATCAGGGGAATTCTCTCTCTGTCTGTCTGGACGGAGCATGGCTGGCTGGCTCCTGGCTCATTTCCCAACATGTAAACAGCACCACGAGAGCTGCTGCTTAATGATGCGTCCATGTGGTGACAGGTGCTTTTCTGTACCTGACACGCACAAACCAAACTAATCTTAACTTAAACCTGACATGTGTCTTTCAGACATTACAGAATGACTCACAACCAGCCCCCCCTCTCCCCTCTCTTTCATTCTCTCTGGCCACCCATCACCAGTGCACTTTTTCTTTCAGGGCACTCCATCAATTGAGGGGAGACTTTGCTGACTGTGTTGACTTGTAGACCTGAATGTTCCTGTGTCTGACTGTCAAAGTGAGGCTGAGAGGGTATCAGAATAGGTCATTAAGTAGCAGTAGCCATCAGGGGGGACAGGGATACTGGCATCACCATGTCTGCCCCCAGGGCCTATCAGAGAGCTCTGAGCATCCTGTACATGATCTGGGCCTCTATTCGCGTACTGTAGCTAGGGGAGCAGAGGCCTCTTTAGACACTCAGCCTCATACATGTACATCTCCTGTAGCCCTGTGTGTCTTTACCATCCTCCACCCCCAACCCCTGTCCAAGTCCCTCCTCTGTCCCCCCGGCCTGTCTTCATCTGGGCTGATCGTGTTTCTGTGTGCTCTGTACTAAGCAGGCTGGTGCATTACATGAGGAATGTGTGGCTGTAGCTGGTGCCAAACACCTTGTCATAGCATTACTGTAGAGAACAATAGTCTCAGTGTGGAGAGGCTCTGCTCCTCTCTCTCGCAACATGCCCTGGGCATCACGGCTCAACCACCAGCCGTTACACTTAGGTCAGACTTTGGCTGGTGCAGTGGGTTTGGTCAGAAAACGTAGTACTCAATCTAGGGAATAGGGTGCCATTTCAGACGCTGCTTCTCTCTCTCTCAGATAGTTCTTAACCAACCAACCAGCACTCACCTGACTCAACATGGCTGTGGGTCAGGGTGCTGACGTGTCTTGTTTGGGATGACAAAGTAGTATCTGCATGACAAAGCCATCATTGTAGCTAAGTTATGTGTAGTCACAGACAGGAGAGTTCTAAGTTACTGTCCTGCATTATACTGTTATACTGTTTTCAATACTACAGTGAACCGTTCCATTAAATATTGTTTACCATTTGGCATATTTGTTTTCCTGCAAAGCAGACAGTCAGTATTCCCTTAAGACGATGGCAGTAAAGGAACCTATGGGATTACATGCTGAGGCATGTGAAATCCTTCTCTCTCTCCCAGGTATGGAGTGGGAGCAGAGACAGAGATGGCAAGACAACAGGAATGGAAATTGACAGTTAAGTCATTTACAATGGCGTGCTAAGAAGTTTTGGTTACCCTACCCTATTGATAAAGAGATGATGGAGGGCAAGTTGACAGCAGTTTGTCTCCGTCCCAAATGGCCCCCTATTCCGTATATAGTGCACTACTTTTAACCAGACCCATATAGGCCCAGGGCAAAAATAGTCCACTAAATAGGGAATAGGGTAGCATTTGGGACAACGCATGTTGAGTGACAGGGGCAGACAGACAGGACATGTCTGTACACCATCACTCTTGTGTGTAAATAGCTTCTAACTGACAGACTATCAGCTGCTTCACAATGGTAGCTCTCATTCTATAGAGAGATTAGCTGGGTGGGAAACTACAATCCTCAATTTGAAGAATTCCTTCCAAGATAGTGGGTAGATTAGGTGGGGTACCTTTTCCAAAGAATAGGTAATCCTAGCCTGGTTAATGCTGTACTCACTATTGTTTCACTTGTAAGCACAGCTTTCAGTCTGCTTTAACTAGGCTATAGTGATTTTCCTCCTTAGAAATACATTACTGGGTAGCTATTAGTGAACATACCATTTATGATAGTAACAAATCTCAGGCATTCATATCCAGTGTCAAGCTGACAGGAAAATACAACACTTCCATGAGCAACAACACGTCTGCCATTCATCTTTTGTGGTAGAGAATAGTTAGCCGTGACTGTCATCTGAGATCTGATGGAGTTTATATAACTACTGGATAACTCAAGTGTTTTCTTCACTCCCTTTCTTTTTTAGAAATACAGCATTAGTTTGTCACAGACCATTCAGAATCAACAAACTAAGGGCTCTAAAAGAGAATGAATTCACTGGGCTGCTCTTGGGAGAGTGACACTTGCCAAGACAGGAGAGAGAGCCAGCATGAGAGAGCCAGCATGAGAGAGAGAGAGAGAGAGAGAGAGAGAGAGAGAGAGAGAGAGAGAGAGAGAGAGAGAGAGAGAGAGAGAGAGAGAGAGAGAGAGAGAGAGAGAGAGAGAGAGAGAGAGAGAGAGAGAGAGAGAGAGAGAGAGAGAGAGAGAGAGAGAGAGAGAGAGAGAGAGAGAGATGGTCCCCTTGTAGTTTTTTTTTATGGGAACATCCCCACCTTCCCTTGGGGTACTATTACAGTCTGCCATCTCTTAATGTGACACTGAACAGACAAAGACGCACATGGGCGAACGGTTCCTCATGGCATCCTCACCAGATGACAATGCACTTCTTCCACAGTGTGAATAGAGATGACACCAAATGGTTAAGCTCCAACTCTTATTATGTGAGGATGGAAAGAAGAGGCTGTTCTTGCCTCAGTCAGAGCCCAGCGAGGGAGCAGCACTGATAGGCTAGGTGTTTCCCAGGGACAATCAGCCATCCAGTCAGCCAGCTGCCCAGGCCGCAATCCCAATCAGCCAGCCGCCCAGTCAACCCCTTTCTTCAGTCCCCTGGGTTATTTTGACAGGCTCAGTGTTTCCCAAAGCCAACCCACCTGCCAGCCAGCCAACCTGCTTAACAGCCCAACTAGCCAACCCCTCCTCAGATTCCTCTGGGTCATTTCTCTCTGTCTCCACTGGATCCTCCCTCCCTTTCACAGCCAGTCTTAAGCTCTTCATTAAAGGATTCGCCAGTGTGTCACTGTACTCTTCTGTACTGTTCCAACTCTCTCGGAACCAGACATTTGCGTCATTGTGTGTGTCCTAAATGCCAATCGGTTCCTTTTATGGTCCACTACCTTTGACCAGGGCCCCTAGGGTTCTTGTAAAAAGTAGTGCACTATAAAGGAAATAGGATGATATTTGGGACGTACATATTGTCCTCAGATGGTACAGCACATCTTTTGGACATTTTCTCACATTATGGTGAAAGATCTTATAGAATCATGCATAGATCATGAGTATAAAACATCTACTCATGAATAGATTGTCTCAATGTTGGTTATGTCACTAGTACTGCACAAGCATACGTATCTGCACTTCACTGTATGTGTGAGTGTGATGCTTTTGGTCACAGTAAATATCAACAAGTCTGGATGCATCCCAAAAAAACTATATTCCCTTTATAGTACACATCCTCTGTCTCCTCATGGTGCCAGAGAGAATGATTGGGTTTCTGTACCAATAGACACCATTCTCCTAATAAATGACCCTTCTACACTCCTTGCTGTTGCCCATAAGAAAAAACACTGGAACACATCACATAAGATCACATTTTCATATTTAGTTTCATGTTATCACATTAGCTTCACATAAGATCACATTTGACATGTTTAAATGTGAAATTCATCTGTTTTTTTCTGTAAGGGTGACTCTCTCCTCTGCAGTACCTGTCATTGACAGAATCACAAATGTCTCCATCTCTCACGTTGTCAGGTTACTGTCAGACAAGGCTAACGACACCTAGTGGCCTGCGTCCCTAATGGTACCATTTTCCCTTTATAGTGCACTACTTTTGACCAGGGCCTATACTGCACTATAGGGAATAGGGTGCGATTTGGGATGTAGGTAGTGCTGTCACATCACCTTACTCATCGATACAGGCTTGGCTGCTGGCCGTTGCGGTCGCAGATGTCTTTTGCAGTGTCACCGATGCAGCAAGTGTTGTTCTCTAATGTACTCTAGCTTGTCCCGTTGAAGGCCGTTCAATACTGTACCTGTGACACAGAGAACTTGGCAGAGGGACACGATTCAATTGACAATACTGTTTCTGAACAAGTAACGTTTTATTTCAACAGCAGCAAGAGGCAAATCAAACAGGTTTAGATAAAAACATCAAGCCTGGTACAGATTCTGGTCCTATCTTCACTAGTTTTCTGGCATCAATTATTTCAAGGTCCTTCCAATGTATTTCCTTGCTTTCTAGAGCACCTGGAGATGGGGTATCTTTCCCCTTTCCACACACCATGGAAAAGAAGGGAAGCATGGAATGGGATTTCAGGCATTGATTTGATTACATTTTCATCCGTAATTTGGCAGTCTGGCTTTTGACCACACTTACCCCTGCAGATAGTCGGAGCAGGGCCCTCTCTCTATCTGAATGCAATCCGGCCTGAGTGAAATTGCGTCTCACACTCTCCACAGATCCATGACGAGAAATTCCGTAGGTGGATTAGTCCCGCCTTGGCCTAGCGATATTTACATTAGGGCTGGATTTCACAGCGTTTTAAAGGTGACCACCTCATCGCAGCTCAAGGTTGTGGGATGCACAGGCCAATCAACAAGGAGAGCACAGACCCTGACTGCCGGGGTGGTCTCATATCTCAAGATGTGATAGAAGGAGTCACTGGCTCTGTGTGTATGTGTGTGTGCGTGTGTGTGCGTGCATGCATTGGATGACTGGTGCATTAGCTCAGTATTTCTCAACCTTTTCATACCATAGACATTGTAGAATACAGGTGTAGGATCAGTTTCTCACAGCAGGAAAGTAATCCTGCAGCAACAGGCAATGTGAATTATTGTATGGATTATCATGAATGGATATTTTTGTAAGGGTTGATAAATGGTTTGTTAGGGCAAATCAAATCTGAATTTTAAAGTGGAAATTACAAACTTTAGAAGCCTTTTTAAACTATGGATACACTAAAAGTATGCATTTCCTGCAACAACAGGGTGATCAAATGAAGATTGGGCATTTTTTTATATCATATATATACTCATCACAACTCTTTCTCTTTCTTTCCAGAGGACCAGATCCCTCATGGGTTCCCCACCATAGACATGGGTCCCCAGCTGAAGGTGGTGGAGAAGACCAGGACAGCAACCATGCTGTGTGCTGCCAGTGGCAACCCTGACCCAGAGATCTCCTGGTTCAAAGACTTCCTGCCTGTAGATATCAACAGCAGCAACGGGCGAATCAAACAGCTCCGCTCAGGTACAGAGTCTCTGCACGGTCAACACATACTGTGCTAAAAAATTGCAGTACAAATTCTGCTGCTCTGCCACGCGTGCAATGATGTCCGAGGGGAAGAAACAGTGGTCGTTGTTTGTAGTAGCTTATTTGTTGTTGTAATATCACAAACGGAAGTGGCACTTCCACCGCTAACGATTCCAGCTTTAAAGATGTCAATAAGTGTTTTCTATTACATTTGACTGAATTAAGCTCCGTAATTACCTCAGCGGCTCCTCAGAGGGAATACCGCTGTGTTCTGTGCCTATGTTGCCTACAACAATAGGTTCAGGCAGCCATTCATCTTAACATTATAACCAACTAGCAGGCTCAGAAAGGTGGCCTGGATCCAAGCACCAATGACAAGCGCTCAGAGCAAACCATTTGTCCATCCTCTATCACCTTATTTAGTAAAAGGAACCACAACAATGCTGTCCAGCTGTGCACAGCATACCTGCAGTGATTGGGCTGTTCCCTTTTCTACCGTCACTTTTGAGGAAAACATTTCATGGCCAACAGTTATTCCAACAGTACCTTTAGCCAGTAATGTGGCTGCCAAGCTGTGAACTTGCATTATCAATGTGCCATAGGCCTTTATTTATGCAAATGTTGGAGTCCGGGTCCCTACTCCCTAAACCCTTAGCCCCAGTGCAACCTCCAAAAGCATTCCAGCTAGGCTTCAACTCTTGAACTCCTGGCAGCATAGAATATAATGTAGAAACTAGAGGCTTCCCCTCTGAACAGAGACACAGAGAAAGGAAAGGCTGAGAGACAGGCTATAGGATATCTCTGGTGTGTTGCAAATGACACCCTATTCCTTATAGTGCATTATAGGGCTCTGGTCAAAAGTATTACACTATAAAGGAAATTGGATGCAATTTGGGACACAGTCTATATGTAGCTTTGAAGCCTGTGGAAGTTGGAGTATTTTCCCAGGCAGGCCTCAGTTGCAGGGCCTCCGGTGAAGGACAGATCCTCCAACCATGCATTATTAACATGACAGCACTGCAATTTGGTTTAATTTGGTTCATAGCGCTGTCTTGCCTTTCTCCTCACACATAGCTTGGCTTGCCTTTCTCCTCACACATAGCTTGACTCCCAAATGGCACCCTATTCCTTTTATACTGCACTAATTTTGACCAGAGCCCTATGCTCCACTATATAGGGATAGGGTGCTATTTGGGAAACATCCATAGTCCCACTGCAGTCAACCGCAGATGGGCATATGTATTTTTTCTGTTCGTTTTTTTAAGTGCTGCCCGGTGGTTAATTGTCTGTCAGAGGAACCGAGTAAAATACAGCTGCACTAGTGCCATGCCATCAACTTGACATTCAAGCAATTTATTTGTTCCAATACAATTCATTATGCGCTAGTGAGATTACATTTGCTCATAAATTAGTATCCCTATTACAGGACCTTTATCCATCAAGGAATGCTAATAGCTCCATATTTCAATTTAAGACCTTTGCACTGCTGGCAAATGAAAGACAGTCTGTGTCCTTTGTATGGAATGGAGCTCAATCCCCCCTCCACCAAGGCTGAGTCCTTAATGGAGCTCAGAGCTCAATCCCCCCTCTACCAAGGCTGAGTCCTTAATGGAGCTCAGAGCTCAATCCCCCCTCTACCAAGGCTGAGTCCTTAATGGAGCTCAGAGCTCAATCCCCCCTCTACCAAGGCTGAGTCCTTAATGGAGCTCAGAGCTCAATCGCAACTCTACCAAGGCTGAGTCCTTAATGGAGCTCAGAGCTCAATCTCCCTCTACCAAGGCTGAGTCCTTAATGGAGCTCAGAGCTCAATCCCCCTCTACCAAGGCTGAGTCCTTAATGGAGCTCAGAGCTCAATCCCCCCTCTACCAAGGCTGAGTACTTAATGGAGCTCAGAGCTCTATCCCCCTCTACCAAAGCTGAGTCCTTAATGGAGCTCAGAGCTCTATCCCCTCTACCAACGCTTAGTCCTTAATGGAGCTCAGAGCTCTATCCCCCAGCTACAAAGGCTGAGTCCTTAATGGGGCTCAGAGCTCTATCCCTGGAGCTCAGAGCTCTATCCCCCCTCTACTAAGGCTGAGTCCTTAATGGAGCTCAGAGCTCTTTCCGCCCTCTACTAAGGCTGAGTCCGAAATGGAGCTCAGAGCTCTATCCCCCCTCTACTAAGGCTGAGTCCTAAATGGAACTTAGAGCTCTCCCCCCTCTACTAAGACTGAGTCCTTAATGGAGCTTAGAACTCTATCCCCCCTCTACTAAGGCTGAGTCCGTAATGGAGCTCAGAGCTCTATCACCCCTCTACAAACGCTGAGTCCGTAAGGGAGCACAGAGCTCTATCCCCCCTCTACCAAGGCTGAGTCCTTAATGGAGCTCAGAGCTCAATCCCCCCTCTACCAAGGCTGAGTCCGTAATGGAGCTCAGAGCTCAATCCCCCCTCTACAAACGCTGAGTCCGTAAGGGAGCTCAGAGCTCTATCCCCCCTCTACCAAGGCTGAGTCCTTAATGGAGCTCAGAGCTCAATCCCCCCTCTACAAACGCTGAGTCCGTAATGGAGCTCAGAGCTCTATCCCCCCTCTATCAAGGCTGAGTCCGTAAAGGAGCTCAGAGCTCTATCCCCCCTCTACCAAAGCTGAGTCCTTAATGGAGCTCAGAGCTCAATCCCCTCTACCAACGCTTAGTCCTTAATGGAGCTCAGAGCTCTATCCCCCTCTACCAAGGCTGAGTCCTTAATGGAGCTTAGAGCTCTATCCCCCAACTACTAAGGCTGAGTCCTTAATGGAGCTCAGATCTCTATCCCCCTCTTCTAATGCCGAGTCCTTAATGGAGCTCAAAGCTCTTTCCGCCCTCTACTAAGGCTGAGTCCTAAATGGAGCTTAGAGCTCTATCCCCCCTCTACTAAAACTGAGTCCTTAATGGAGCTTAGAGCTCTATTCCCCCCTCTACTAAGACTGAGTCCTTAATGGAGCTTAGAGCTCTATCCCCCCTCTACTAAGGCTGAGTCCTTAATGGAGCTCAGAGCTCTATCCTCCCTCTACCAACGTTGAGTCCGTAATGGAGCTCAGAGCTCTATCCCCCCTCTACCAAGGCTGAGTCCGTAATGGAGCTCAGAGCTCAATCCCCCCTCTACAAACGCTGAGTCCGTAATGGAGCTCAGAGCTCTATCCCCCCTCTACCAAGGCTGAGTCCGTAATGGAGCTCAGAGCTCTAACCCCCCTCTACCAAGGCCAAGTCCTTAATGGAGATCAGAGCTCTATCCCCCCTCTACCAAGGCTGAGTCCTTAATGGAGCTCAGAGCTCAATCCCCCCTCTACAAACGCTGAGTCCGTAATGGAGCTCAGAGCTCTATCCCCCCTCTACCAAGGCTGAGTCCTTAATGGAGCTCAGAGCACTATCCCCCCTCTACCAAAGCTGAGTCCTTAATGGAGCTCAGAGCTCTATCCCCCCTCTACCAAGGCTGAGTACTTAATGGAGCTCAGAGCTCTATCCCCCCTCTACTAAGGCTGAGTCCTTAATGGAGCTTAGAGCTCTATCCCCCCTCTACTAAGGCTGAGTCCTTAATGGAGCTCAGAGCTCTATCCTCCCTCTACCAACGTTGAGTCCGTAATGGAGCTCAGAGCTCTATCCCCCCTCTACCAAGGCTGAGTCCGTAATGGAGCTCAGAGCTCAATCCCCCCTCTACAAACGCTGAGTCCGTAATGGAGCTCAGAGCTCTATCCCCCCTCTACCAAGGCTGAGTCCGTAATGGAGCTCAGAGCTCTAACCCCCCTCTACCAAGGCCAAGTCCTTAATGGAGATCAGAGCTCTATCCCCCCTCTACCAAGGCTGAGTCCTTAATGGAGCTCAGAGCTCAATCCCCCCTCTACAAACGCTGAGTCCGTAATGGAGCTCAGAGCTCTATCCCCCCTCTACCAAGGCTGAGTCCTTAATGGAGCTCAGAGCACTATCCCCCCTCTACCAAAGCTGAGTCCTTAATGGAGCTCAGAGCTCTATCCCCCCTCTACCAAGGCTGAGTACTTAATGGAGCTCAGAGCTCTATCCCCCCTCTACTAAGGCTGAGTCCTTAATGGAGCTCAGAGCTCTATCCCCCCTCTACCAAAGCTGAGTCCTTAATGGAGCTCAGAGCTCAATCCCCTCTACCAACGCTTAGTCCTTAATGGAGCTCAGAGCTCTATCCCCCTCTACCAAGGCTGAGTCCTTAATGGAGCTTAGAGCTCTATCCCCCAACTACTAAGGCTGAGTCCTTAATGGAGCTCAGATCTCTATCCCCCTCTTCTAATGCCGAGTCCTTAATGGAGCTCAAAGCTCTTTCCGCCCTCTACTAAGGCTGAGTCCTTAATGGAGCTTAGAGCTCTATTCCCCCCTCTACTAAGACTGAGTCCTTAATGGAGCTTAGAACTCTATCCCCCCTCTACTAAGGCTGAGTCCTTAATGGAGCTCAGAGCTCTATCCTCCCTCTACCAACGCTGAGTCCGTAATGGAGCTCAGAGCTCTATCCCCCCTCTACCAAGGCTGAGTCCGTAATGGAGCTCAGAGCTCAATCCCCCCTCTACAAACGCTGAGTCCGTAATGGAGCTCAGAGCTCTATCCCCCCTCTACCAAGGCTGAGTCCATAATGGAGCTCAGAGCTCTATCCCCCCTCTACCAAGGCTGAGTCCGTAATGGAGCTCAGAGCTCTAACCCCCCTCTACCAAGGCCAAGTCCTTAATGGAGATCAGAGCTCTATCCCCCCTCTACCAAGGCTGAGTCCTTAATGGAGCTCAGAGCTCAATCCCCCCTCTACAAACGCTGAGTCCGTAATGGAGCTCAGAGCTCTATCCCCCCACTACCAAGGCTGAGTCCTTAATGGAGCTCAGAGCACTATCCCCCCTCTACCAAAGCTGAGTCCTTAATGGAGCTCAGAGCTCTATCCCCCCTCTACCAAGGCTGAGTCCTTAATGGAGCTCAGAGCTCTATCCCCCCTCTACCAAGGCTGAGTCCTTAATGGAGCTCAGAGCTCTATCCCCCCTCTACTAAGGCTGAGTCCTTAATGGAGCTCAGAGCTCTATCCCCCCCCTACCAAGGCTGATACCAACTTTCAATCACTTAGATCATGTATTTTCAGGCAGCGATATATCAGGAAGCAACTGCTCTCTATCCCTCTTGATCACACAATCTTCTGTCTTCTCTCTCTGTGTGTCTGCCCCACATTACCCTAACATAGCAGGCATAAGAAAGGAACACACAGACCGGACAAGTAGACGCGCAAAGTTAATTACCTCAATTTCTGCGCTAAACTATGTCAAATAATGGCCTGTTGGAGACTACAACTCCCTACTACACAATTCGGGCTTGATCTGATTTATCTCTAGAGAAACTGCGCAATATGAGCATTGAGCTCAAAGAAAAAAATGGAACGAAATGGAATTCAAAGTTGAACCGACATCCGACAATTAGTTGTTTAGAAACAGAAAATATCAGACATTTAGCTTAATCACTCAGCACTACCCCATTCCCTATATAGTGCACTACCTTTTTTCTAGAGCCCATATGCCTATTTTCAAAAGTAGTATACTATGTTGGGAATGCAGTGCTATTTGGGACAACATGTCATTGTCTCCCGGTAATTATCGATAGCCTTGTCCAACTAGTCAGTCTGGCACCAGACAACAATACAGACCAAACGATAAGCAAACAGACCTCCTCTGCTGACCTGAGGATCTGATAGGGAGGAAGGAGAGGGGTGGGAGAGGAGGAGTAGTGTCTCTAGACCTGGCTAAACCGCTTTCATTTTCGGGTAAATACTCCTGGGGTAGCAGGCCATGACTCTGTATGTGGTGCAGACACTCAAACTCTCCTGGCTCCTCCTGACTCACCATGGTTGTGTCCCAAATGGCACACTGTTCCCATTATAGTGCACTACTTTTGACCGAAGCCCTATGGTCTCTGGTCAAATGTAGCGCACTGTAGAGGGAACAGAGTGCCATCTGGGACACAACCCAGGTGATTCTCTCCACTGAAGCCTGCTATAGCAGTAACATAATTAACTGAGTTTAATATGCCACACTTTAATTGTTATGAATATGTATATGGTTAACGATGACATGATAAAATGTGTTGAATATATACAGAAGTATTATGTCCTTGTGAAGGCAGAGCATGGACTGCTTAAATCCAAGGTAACAACATATTTCTGTGCATTAATCCCAATGTATTTCTCCAACATATAGGAAAATGAATACCTGCCAGCTGTATCCAGGACATTGCGAAAACATAATAAAGCTCTATTATTTTTCACAATTTGCCTAGAATATACTGCTCTGAAATTGGCCATGGACAAAGCCTGTGATATCCATAATGAACCCAAACCAACTTGGGCTCAGTACATGGAGGCTGTATGTCTGTCCAGGCAGGTGTCAGCGTAGACCCAGTCCTCTTTAAGCTGCTGATGACCTCATCAACATGGGACACACAGCTTTTAGGGGGCTTTCCGTCCTCTCAACCTCTCCTCCACCTCTATGCTCCTGTTGAATGTGTGGATGGTGGTTTTGAGTCATTATCCAGATCAGGTGTATCTGTATAGTAACCAAACCGACTCCTCCAACATTTGTCGCATATGACTAGATATGCCCAAATGACCCCATACTAACAACTACAGGAATATGAATTACTGAATGCAACCAATTATTTGTAAGGCAAGATAATCAGATAGTTAGGGGGTGGTGCACAAAATATAATAACTGATAAACATGTATTTTACATGGGCCATTTGATACACATAGTTAAACATGTATTGTAACTGAAATAACTAGTTCAGTCATATTAGAATGAATCGTTATGCTAATAAGCAGCAATATCATAAGTTAGCCTACTGTATTCAGGGCACATGTTTCTTAGTATTGCATCAGATGCTGTATGTAACCTGTGTTTCTGCTAGCCTCATTACAACAGGAAGCTGAATACCCCCAGATCAGTTAGATTGTCTAGACGTAGTCTCTAGAGATGATCAGAATGCTTAAGGTACCAGTCAGAAACACACCCATTTTGGGTGAATGGAGGGTCAGACCATTCAAGACTGATGGTGATGACCAGGTGTTAACACAAACAAGCAGGTGGAGAGAATAAGTAGCTTTGTGATCATAGCAGACTGACAGCTCAGTAGCACAAATAGCCAGGTGTATAGCACAAACAACCAAGGGAAGGAAACAAATAGCCAGACAAACACAGCATTAAGAGTCAGGATTATAGCACACCTACATCTAAAACACATAGCCTCCAGGTGTGTTGTATAAACAGGCAAGTTCAGAGCAAAAGTAGTCACCTGTATTAAGAGAATAGGCATTCGGAACAATAGCTCTGTATGAAGTAGGTGTTGGTTACAGAAAACCTACTTAGTCAGTTGCCACTCTGGTACGCTCACACCACATAACAGAACACATAACAGAACACATAACACACCACATAACACACCACATAACACACCACATAACACACCACATAACACACCACATAACACACCACATAACACACCACATAACACACCACATAACAGAACACATAACACAACACATAACACACCACATAACAGAACACATAACACACCACATAACACACCACATAACAGAACACATAACACACCACATAACACACCACATAACAGAACACATAACACACCACATAACACACCGCATAACAGAACACATAACACACCACATAACACATCATATAACACACCACATAACACATCATATAACACACCACATAACACAACACATAACACACCACATAACACACCACATAACACATCATATAACACACCACATAACAGAACACATAACAGAACACATAACACACCACATAACACACCACATAACAGAACACGTAACAGAACACATAACAGAACATATAACACACCAAATAACAGAACACATAACACACCACATAACAGAACACATAACACACCACATAACACACCACACCACACAACAGAACACATAACACACCACATAACACACCACATAACACACCACATAACACACCACATAACAAACCACATAACACACCACATAACACATCATATAACACACCACATAACAGAACACATAACAGAACACATAACACACCACATAACACACCACATAACACACCACATAACACACCACATAACACACCACATAACACACCACATAACACACCACATAACAGAACACATAACACACCACATAACACACCACATAACAGAACACAAAACATAACACATAACACACCACATAACACACCACATAACAGAACACATAACACACCACATAACACACCACATAACAGAACACATAACACACCACATAACAGAACACATAACAGAACAAATAACACACCACATAACAGAACACATAACAGAACATATAACAGAACACATATCAGAACACATAATAGAACACGTAACAGAACAAGTATCAGAACACATAATAGAACACGTAACAGAACACATGTCAGAACACGTAACAGAACACGTAACAGAACACATATCAGAACACGTAACAGAACACGTAACAGAACACATATCAGAACACATGTCAGAACACGTTACAGAACACATAATAGAACACGTAACAGAACACATGTCAGAACACGTAACAGAACAAGTAACAGAACACATATCAGAACACGTAACAGAACACGTAACAGAACACATATCAGAACACATAATAGAACACGTAACAGAACACATGTCAGAACACATAATATAACACGTAACAGAACACGTAACAGAACATGTAACAGAACACGTAACAGAACACATAACAGAACACGTAACAGAACACGTAAAATAACACATATCAGAACACGTAACAGAACACGTATCAGAACACGTAACAGAACACGTATCAGAACACATAACAGAACACATATCAGAACACATAACAGAACACATATCAGAACACATAATAGAACACGTAACAGAACACATATCAGAACACGTAACAGAACACGTATCAGAACACGTAACAGAACACATATCAGAATACATAATAGAACACGTAACAGAACACGTAACAGAACACATAACAGAACACGTAACAGAACACGTAACAGAACACATAACAGAACACATATCAGAACATGTAACAGAACACATATCAGAACACGTAACAGAACACATATCAGAACACATAACAGAACACATATCAGAACACATAATAGAACACGTAACAGAACACATATCAGAACACGTAACAGAACACGTATCAGAACACGTAACAGAACACGTATCAGAACACGTAACAGAACACGTATCAGAACATGTAACAGAACACGTATCAGAACACATAACAGAACACATATCAGAACACGTAACAGAACACATATCAGAATACATAATAGAACACGTAACAGAACACGTAACAGAACACATATCAGAACACGTAACAGAACACATATCAGAATACATAATAGAACACGTAACAGAACACGTAACAGAACACATAACAGAACACGTAACAGAACACGTAACAGAACACATAACAGAACACATATCAGAACACGTAACAGAACACATATCAGAACACGTTACAGAACACGTATCAGAACACGTAACAGAACACATATCAGAACACGTATCAGAACACGTATCAGAACACATATCAGAACACGTAACAGAACACGTATCAGAACACATAACAGAACACATATCAGAACACATAACAGAACACATATCAGAACACATAACAGAACACATATCAGAACACATAATAGAACACGTAACAGAACACATATCAGAACACGTAACAGAACACGTATCAGAACACGTAACAGAACACGTATCAGAACACGTAACAGAACACGTATCAGAACACGTAACAGAACACATATCAGAACACATAATAGAACACGTAACAGAACACGTAACAGAACACATATCAGAACACGTAACAGAACACGTATCAGAACACGTAACAGAACACATATCAGAACACGTAACAGAACACATATCAGAATACATAATAGAACACGTAACAGAACACGTAACAGAACACATATCAGAACACGTAACAGAAAACATATCAGAACACGTAACATAACACATATCAGAACACATAATAGAACACGTAACAGAACACGTAACAGAACACGTAACAGAACACGTAACAGAACACATAACAGAACACGTATCAGAACACGTAACAGAACACATATTAGAACACATAACAGAACACGTATCAGAACACGTAACAGAACACGTAACAGAACACGTAACAGAACACATATCAGAACACATGACAGAACACGTATCAGAACACGTAACAGAACACATATCAGAACACATAACAGAACACGTATCAGAACACGTAACAGAACACATATCAGAACACATAATAGAACACGTAACAGAACACTTATCAGAACACATAACAGAACACATATCAGAATACATAATAGAACACGTAACAGAACACGTAACAGAACACATATCAGAACACGTAACAGAACACATATCAGAACACATAACAGAACACATATCAGAACACATAATAGAACACGTAACAGAACACGTAACAGAACACATAACAGAACACGTAACAGAACACGTAACAGAACACATAACAGAACACGTATCAGAACACGTAACAGAACACATATCAGAACACATAACAGAACACATATCAGAACACATAATAGAACACGTAACAGAACACTTATCAGAACACATAACAGAACACATATCAGAATACATAATAGAACACGTAACAGAACACGTAACAGAACACATATCAGAACACGTAACAGAACACATATCAGAACACATAACAGAACACATATCAGAACACATAATAGAAAATGTAACAGAACACGTAACAGAACACATAACAGAACACGTAACAGAACACGTAACAGAACACATAACAGAACACATATCAGAACACGTAACAGAACACATATCAGAACACGTAACAGAACACATAACAGAACACGTAACAGAACACATAACAGAACACATAACAGAACACATATCTGTGTGTTATATCCAGAAATTAAAAATGTGATCTTATTATTATTCTTTCTAATATGTTTAGGGAGAAATAGTTACTGAAACGCAATAATCAGGCTCTTCTTCACTCTGCTGTTTCTTCTCTTCTTTCTCTCTTTCTTTCTTTCTTTCTTTCTTTCTTTCTTTCTTTCTTTCTTTCTTTCTTTCTTTCTTTATTTCTTTCTTTCTTTATCTCTCTCTCTCTCTCTCTCTCTCTCTCTCTCTCTCTCTCTCTCTCTCTCTCTCTCTCTCTCTCTCTCTCTCTCTCATCTTTGTACTAATGCTTCTCTCTAATCTTATTTGCATTCAAATGACCTCACCAGGTGGTACACCAATCAGAGGTAAGAATGCTGGGTACAGAAAAAATGTCCACTCATGTCATCCTTCCTGTCCTCCTCCTCGTTCTCCTCCTCCTTTTCCTCCTCCATTCACCTCACAATGTCCCCATATCCAGTTCTCTGTCCATCTCGCTCTCTCGGGCTGGACTCCTTCTCTGATTCAGCGCATGACCCTTTCTAAGTCTGTCTGGTCTATAGCACCTCTAAAAAACACAAACATCAAATAAAGAATATTCTAAATCCTTACTAGACATCCCATTCAAATTAAGCCCGTCTTAATGTTCACCTAAGAAAACTGTTAACGTTGTAGAAAGAAAATGGGGGACCTGCTTAAACTGTAGATTTCCAAAACATATGATTCATATTTTGAATGGCAGCTCTATCCCATGTTTAGGTGGTGATCTCTTGGCCACTCGTTCAGGTTTTTTATTCCTAGACTCCCCGCGATGAGGCTGAAATGACTGTATTTGCATACCCAGCGTATGGTGGGATTGACACCTAATGTGATTAGTAGTCAGTGAAGTGTTGTAGAGGTGATCAACGCTGACCCCTGTCTGAGCACTGTCCTGAGAGGCTGTAGTCAGAGGCAGGGTGAGCGAATAGGTAATAGACTGCATCATTAAAGGTTCAACTTCCCTGTAAGCCCTTCAAGGGCAGAGTGAGAGTGGAGTTCAAACCTCTTTGTTGTGGGGCTCCTAGAATCTTCATGGCTGCATCTCAAATGGCACCATATTCCTAAATAGTGCCCTATTCAAAAGTCACAAGAAGTGCACTATATAAGAAATAGGGGTTCCATTTGGGACATAGCCCATCTCTTTGACTGAGAAGTCGTCATATACCTCTCGCAGCTTGATTAGCTTATTTTATACAAGGTAGAATAAAATAAGCTGCTTGATAAGCTGCCCAGGCAGCTTGATTAGCTTTTTTTATGGTGACAGGTAGCCTAACGGTTAAGAGCATTGGCTACCTGCCAGAGCCCTATGAGCCCTTGTCAAAAGTAGTGCATTACATGTATATAGGGAATAGGGTGTTAGAAGTGTCTAGAAGTTAAGCCGCCGGAAGGGAGAATGCTAAGAAATTGGAAAGAGAACTGTACATGGAACAGGTCTCTCATTATCATTCTAACACAATTGCATTGTGATATGGAAAGGAAATATCTTGGCGGGAAGAAAGGCTTACCTGTTTTGGGCTCAGTGTGTGTGTGTATGTGTGTTTGCCTGCGTGTGTGTGTGTGTGTACGTGTGTTTGCCTGCGTGTGTGTGTGTTTGCCTGCGTGTGTGTGCCTGCATGTGTGTGTGTGTGTGTGTGTGTGTGTGTGTGTGTGTGTGTGTGTGTGTGTGTGTGTGTGTGTGTGTGTGTGTGTGTGTGTGTGTGTGTGTGTGTGTGTGTGTGTGTGTGTGTGTGTGTGTGTGTGTGCGTGCGTGCGTGCGTGTGTGTGCCTGTGTGTGTGTGTGTGTGTGTGTGTGTGTGTTTGCCTGTGTGTGTGTGTGTGTGTGTGTGTGTGTGTGTGTGTGTGTGTGTGTGTGTGTGTGTGTGTGTGTGTGTGTGTGTGTGTGTGTGTGTGTGTGTGTGTGTGTGTGTGTGTGTGCCTGTGTGTGTGTGTGTTTGCCTGTGTGTGTACAAGTGGGAGTGTAGATGAGTTTGTCTACGTGACATGTGTAGCATCAGTATACACATCTCAGCCAGAATCCCCTTGAAGACTGACATAAGACATGGCGTCTGCTGGATGAAGATGTATCTGGGCGCCCCTCCATCTCACCTAACAGATCCACATGGATGTCACCACACCACTCTTTTTATTTCTATTTCTAACTTGTGTGACAAAACTCATCCCATATGATGCATTTCAGGATTAACTTCTGAAATATATTCTCACATTTCTTTTCTATCAATGTTCTGTCAGCCCATCACTGATGGCATACTGCATGATGTGTGTTACATCATGGTCAACAGCATCACTCTACCTAATCGCCAGACACACAGTCATATTGTCTGTCTAAACCAATCAACAATCTACTGTATATGAATAACTGTTGTTGTGTAAATAAAAATACACTGGGATGTATGCTTTGGTAAATGGTGAGAGAAAATGATCAACCATTGTGATCACTCTGAGTGAGCAGGAATCAGGTAAGTTGTGTTCCTGATCAAGGCTTCATTTGTCTTCTGTTCTGGACAGGGACCAAAGAGGACTATAGTAGAAATAAAGGAGTCTTTCACCTTCTAGTCTGTCTTGATTCATTTGTTTCCTCACCGTTTGAGAAATGGTTCCCGTCCTCACTGTCACCAACAGTAGTTCAGGTGATAACACCTAATCAGTGGTGAACGAAGCAGAATTCATTAGTGATTTGTGACTAGTTCATCTGTGAGGCTGAAGGCTAAAGCTTTGACAGAGTGATGAGGAGAGAAAGAACAGCAGAATTCATTAGTGATTTGTGACTAGTTCATCTGTGAGGCTGAAGGCTGAAGCTAAGACAGAGTGATGAGGAGAGAAAGAACAGCAGAATTCATTAGTGATTTGTGACTAGTTCATCTGTGAGGCTGAAGGCTGAAGCTAAGACAGAGTGATGAGGAGAGAAAGAACAGCAGAATTCATTAGTGATTTGTGACTAGTTCATCTGTGAGGCTGAAGGCTGAAGCTAAGACAGAGTGATGAGGAGAGAAAGAACAACAGAATTCATTAGTGATTTGTGACTAGTTCATCTGTGAGGCTGAAGGCTGAAGCTAAGACAGAGTGATGAAGAACAGCAGAACTCTTAGTGATTCCCACCTCTCTGTACTGACATTGTCGTCACTCACAGAATGGCACAGGCCTTGACTTTAGTTGGAAAGTGAGGAGATAAATATGTTTTTTGTTTATGAGACACCAGGTGTACAATTCCTAACCTTTAAACTACCCTACACCTTGGAATTCTTTGCTTTGCTTTTATCCTCTAACACTTTTACTGTAACGTCAGGATGACCTGCAGTTCCTGTTAATAACCACATATGGTTATTTCATGGAAAATACTACTGCATCATTCCTGTAGAATATAGGTCCCTTATACGAAGCCTCATGTCCTCTGTGCTTTGGTCTTTCTCAATGTTGCCAAAATATCTGTCTGCTGGATGGGCTTGTTGTCAAAACGTTGGTTGTTTTGATACACAGTATAATGTACATGTATGACAAGTCGGCTTGGTTATTTCTGTTTTTGTTTAGGCAAAACAGGTGTGTGTGCGGATGGGTGAGTTTGAAATCATGTATATGTCTGAACACACATAGCAGTATGTGTATGTGTCCCAAATGGCACCATGTTCCCTACATAGTGCACTACTTTTGACCAAGGCCCATAAGGCTCTGGTCAAAAGTAGTGCACTATGTAGGGAGTAGGGTGCCATTTGAGACGCAGACGTTGTATCCCGTTCTATCCGTCTGAGTGGACTCTGAGCCTTGACAGTCTGTCCTCTCTCTTCAGGAGCTCTCCAGATAGAGAACAGTGAAGAGTCCGACCAGGGCAAGTACGAGTGTGTCGCGGTCAACAGCGCCGGGACCCGCTACTCGGCTCCGGCTAATCTCTACGTGAGAGGTAAGTACCCTGCCTGGGTGAGCAGGTTTCTGCTAACAGTGGGCATCATCCACCCATCCACCCACCTATGTCTGTTCTATTCTATCACTTCCCACAGTGCTCGCTGGTCAAGTGGTAAAAGCTAGTGTAAGCTAACGCACTCCACAGCTACACAACAGTTGATTGGGGTTAGTTTACACTCTGGGCCGGATTACCAAACGGGCATGCAGGGCTAGGGTCGGGGGCCCCCCAGATGGCATATGATAGCACAATGTGAAGAATCGCAGTATAAAATGTCCCATTTCTCTTTCATGGCAAAATGTGTTGAAATGCAGGAGGTTATCTGGTCCTGCTTACACTAACTGGTTAACTTACCTATTCTTCTCCACAGCGAGTCCCGTTTAGCTATACAAATTCTCCACATGGATATATTCAAATCACTACCTGACTAGAAACTGTCAAGTCAACCAACTACTTCTTCATTTGAATAATAGAGCATCTAACCTGTCAACTGGTCTGTTAACCTGTCAACTGGTCTGTTAACCTGTCAACTGGTCTGTTAACCAGTCAACTTGTCTGTTAACCAGTCAACTAGTCTGTTAACCAGTCAACTTGTCTGTTAACCAGTCAACTTGTCTGTTAACCAGTCAACTAGTCTGTTAACCAGTCAACTTGTCTGTTAACCAGTCAACTAGTCACTAAACCAGTCAACCAACCAGTGAACCAGCCAACCATTCAGTGAAAGTCTCAGCCTAAACTGTTGATGCCTGTTGTGTCTGTTCTTGTTCTGTAAATGTTTTGTCTGTTCTCTGTGGGGGGGTATATTTGATTTCTTTGTCATTTTATTTTCTCCTGGAAGATTGCATACTTTTAATAACTGTCTCCTGTTATTAGGGTATTTGAACCCATTCACCTCACAGGAGTTGAAAGAGGATGTTTTGACTCTTAAGAGGTGAATGGGAGGTCAGGTGTGGTTTCACCACAGTGTCTTGGGGTGCATCCTAAATGCCACCATATTCCCTATAAAGTGGACTACTTTTGACTAGTGGTCATAGGGCTCTGGTCTAAAGCAGTGCTCTATATAGGTATAGAGTGCCATTTGGGACGCAAGCTTGGTGAAGTGGAGGGAGTTATTATAGGCTGGTGGTACATGTGCAGTCTTGAAGGAATACAAACAAGGTCAATAGACACCTGGATGGTTACTGTTATCGTGAGAGGAGGAAATTCCCAGATCAACAAGATATTCATTCTATGGTTGCATCTCAAATGGCACCCTATTCCCTAAATTGTGCACTGCCAGTCTGTGTTCTCCTAGTACAAAGTGAACAGGGCTGATCAAATCAAACTGAACCTCCATGGTATTTTAGAGAGGACGTTTTGGCAGCAAATTATTCAATTAGCCGCTATTCCACCATCCAATATCAGCTTCTCAAAGGCAACTTCCATTCTTCAACTCTAGTTGATTCCATATGACCTCGCGTTTCCATGTTTTGGACACTCCTATAGGCTTTCAACAGTGCTCATTGCAAACACATTGAAAAGGGTCCTTAAGGACAAATAATGAAGTTATTCACACCTGATGTTACTGAGACCATTCTGATATATCAATATTGGTTGTAGATTACCAGTTATCCATTTCCATACCATAAATATTTCTTCATATTTCTTAATTAGTGTCTTAATCAAGTCTTAATTCATGACATCACATAAATTACTTTGTTCTTCAAATTAAATTTTAACTAGCTTCCAGTAGGATAATATGTTTTCCTTGCAGAGTTATAATTCTTAAGTCAATGTTATAATGTTCCCTCCATCTAACTTCTTCAGATAACTTCACTACCAAAAACATGTAATTATTCAGGTTCTGACACATCTATACCACAGCATAAAAGCAGCAGTCCTACCCTGCATTGCAGCAGATGCCTTCTGGGTAAATTGTCCCCTGATTGACCTCCGACATACAGACAGGAAACATCCTATGGATGTGGAAACCTGACATGCATCCCATTCCCTTGAATGTTTGCTGCATTGTGTAACAGTTTGTAATGAACAACACATTTCCCCAAAACATCCTTGTAAGTTCTTGAACAGACTTTGAGGTACATTTTCTCCCGTTTGGTGGGTGTGTTGAGGTGTGGCTTGAAGCAATGAGTTACGTGTTTAAATGGCAGTGGCCATGCTGACAGCATTCCCCAACCCACAACCCAATCACTCCCCGTTTTTCAACTGGTCATTCAGTACCGTTTCCATACAATTGAGTGTTCCAGAACGTGAACTCGTACTGGACACAGCCCTGAAAACCTGCTCATTCAGCCCGGCTCGTGAATTCCCCGAGATTATGCAGGTTGACATTTATTTTCATGAGTTTTGTCCTGGAGGCAGAACTGATCAATTTCCCCTTAAATAGGCCAGCTGCAAAGTCTGAATTGTATTTATTGTAAAAATTCATGAAAAATGCGTTTTGGTCTTAATTTAAGGTTACGGTTAAGCATTAGGGTTCATTAGGGTTAGCAATGTGGTTAAGGTTATTGTTAGGTATAAAATTGTATGACTTTGTGGCTGTGCTAACTAGTGACCACTCTGCAGAGCTGCCTTCAGAACAAGATTAATGACGACAAACGCTAACCTGCCCAGATTACATACATGACCCATTCAGTGATAAGGAAGTGATAAGAAAACTCATATAAAATACATATAGAGGAGATTATATCCTGCTGAGCTCCCCTTTTGATCTGGGTTACGTCCCAAATGGCACCATATCCCCTACACTCTATTCCCTCTATAGTGCACTACTTCTGACCAGAGGGTTTCATTAGGGACGCATACCTTGGACCACATGGCAGAGGGAGTGCAGATGCAGGGAATACATATTTAGCAATGGTCCATTTGATGAATGGCATTTAATATATGTATGAGTGGTCTGTAATCAGCCTGCACATGCCCTGTGACTGAGTAAGAGGTTGTGTAATTGGTTGCTTGTGTGTGTGCGCACATGCACATGTTACAATCCTGCAGTATGTGCATGTGTATGTGTGCGTGCAATGTGTGTGTGAGAGCAGATTACATCTCACCCTGGAGAGAGAATTTGCCTTTGAGAACGCAAATAGTATTTTAAGTGTTCCTTACACTGTGAAAAAATTATGCATATTCTATAGGAGTATTTTTCACTGAAATCCCTCAGTCCATTATGCGTTGCCATGGAGTTTTACTTTATTGTTGAATAATTGGAGAAAAATAAACTTTATACGCTGTGCTGAAATATCATTTTACTAAACCTACAACTGAAGTCATTAAGTTCAAGACTACTAGGCTTTTTCCTGTGTGTTGTTTTCTTACTCGTTTCTGTATCTGTACAATGTGTTCCTGTCTGAACGGGTCTAACTTCTGTCTCTCCAGGTGTGTGCTCTACTTTACCAGGGTTGTCATTTCCTTTGCACATTCTGATGCCTTGAAATAGAGTGTGTGTGTGTGTGTGTGTGTGTGTGTGTGTGTGTGTGTGTGTGTGTGTGTGTGTGTGTGTGTGTGTGTGTGTGTGTGTGTGTGTGTGTGTGTGTGTGTGTGTGTGTGTGTGTGTGTGTGTGTGTGTGTGTGTGTGTGTGTGTGTGTGTGTGTGAAGAGGGATGGTTTTCTTCTCTCTCTTCTAAATCTGTACTACTTCCTTTTATACTGTCTGTCTCTCTCAGCTTTTTCTTTCTGATCACCAGTGTTCTTGTATCATATACACAGACTGTATATGGGAGCGTTCATTTCACAAATGCTTATCCTGCTATGAAAAAGAAGTCTACCATTGTCTGTGTGCTTTCTCATGTCTGTATGTGGTTTGCCTTCGTTTCACTCAAGGTTTCATGTGCCTTGGGGTTTTCTGAGTTTCTCTGAAACATGTTTGTGTGTCATATTTTTTGTGTTCTTTTTTTTTCCTGTCTGTCTGTCTGTCTGTCTGTCTGTCTGTCTGTCTGTCTGTCTGTCTGTCTGTCTGTCTGTCTGTCTGTCTGTCTGTCTGTCTGTCTGTCTGTCTGTCTGTCTGTGTGTGTGTGTGTGTGTGTGTGTGTGTGTGTGTGTGTGTGTGTGTGTGTGTGTGTGTGTGTGTGTGTGTGTGTGTGTGTGTGTGTGTGTGTGTGTGTGTGTGTGTGTGTGTGTGTGTGTGTGTGTGTATGCATTGTATGCAAGGTTAGAAACAGTCTTTAAAACAAAGGAACTACATCTATAAAGCATATCATCTTTAGATACACTATACAATACTCTGCTTACGTAGGAATACGATTGTGCACATATGACACAATGTATGGGACATTATTTATAGGATACATTGAAATCACTATACTGGTTCACCATCGTGACCCATTTGATAAGGTCTGTCAGGAAACAAAGGTGTTAACAGGCCATTGCCTGTATATTGAGTGAATGATGCACAGAGCTGTATCTGTGGTCAGTGTATAGCTCTGTGGTCAGTGTATAGCTCTGTGGTCAGTGGATAGCTCTGTGGTCAGTGTTTAGCTCTGTGGTCAGTGTATAGCTCTGTGGTCAGTGTATAGCTCTGTGGTCAGGCCATTTTCTGTGTGAGTCTCTGACTGAGTGTATGACTAGTTCAGAGTCAGTGACGTCAGTGATGTTTGTATTCACACCCAGCCTCTCTCTGCTCTCCTCAGTGGCTCTGCTAAGAAGGAGTCAATGAGCAGAGTAAATGTGGCCTGACTTAGCTACCGGCAGGACACTGTCAGCTTTGTGTGCATAATGAAGTCCGCTTGTCAGCCAGGGAGACTCTGGTTGTATCCCAAATGGCACCCTTATTCCCTTTATAGTGCACTACTTTTGACTCTGGTCAAAACTAGTGTGATTTCTAGGAACTAGTGTTCCATTTGGGACGTAGTCCCTGACTCTGTAATTTCATCTTAATACATGATGGGAAGGGAGGGGCTTAGGGCATGAGAGTAGTCAGGAAAAGGGAGGAGTGTGTGTGTGTTTGGTTGTGTTGTGTTGGGTTTATATTAATGTATGTACTGTATGTGAGATGTTGCTATGTGTGTTCTTTGGGTGTGTGTATCAATGCACTGGCTTTTGTCTCCATGGTGTTCTCTTCACTTTCTCTTTTATGGATAAGCGGAACTATTTGCCTGTTTTACTCTCTTTGTTTCTCCTTGTCTTCCTCTTCTTCTTCCTCTTCCTCCTCTTTTTTATCTTCTTGTTTTTTCTTTTTCTCTCTTATGTTTAATCCCTCCATCATCATCGCACCCCGCCATCCAAAACACAATCCAAACCTCACCAAATCCTCACCAAATCCTCTCAGATCAACGAGAAGGTTGGTTTTTTTTCACTCTTCACCTTCCTGCTTCTCCTCCGGTACCCCACAGTGCACCCAGGGTCAGCGGACTGGAGCCTGGCAGCACCCACAGCATCAGGCTGGGTGCCAAGGCCCGTCCCGGCCTGATGGGCCTCTCAGGATACTATCTGCCTTTACCAACCTGAACCTCCTATGTGCATCTCCTACCTTGTCCCTACCCCTCAACCATACCGCTGCTATGCTGCTTGCCTCCACCCTCAACCATCTACACTGTTATATGTCTTTGAATATGCCTGGCATGGATGGGTCTTCTCTGTTAGCTTCAGTCTGGCAAGGATGGACCTTGTCTGTGTTCTCAGGTGTTCCTCACCTCACCTGGGGTGTGTCTATTCCATCCCACCATCCGTCCAACCATGGTTGTGTACAAATTGGCACCCTAGTCCCTATATAGTGCACTACTTTTGGCCAGAACCTCATGGGGCCTGAGCCCTCATATCTCTGCTGCCCACAGGCTCTCACTAATCTAGCTGAATGCACCACTCACCTTCTGTTACCTCTCATCCACCTACATCAGCTGGTAGCATAGCTCTTCACCATACAATCTTAGAGAATACAGAGACATAAGGATCATACATTGACTTTGCCCTATCTAAGATACCCACTCAATGCTGAATGAATAGGGGTTGGATGTGGATTACTTTCTCATCTAGGGAGTAACAATAGGCTATCAGTAGAAAGCATTGCAGCCTTGGCTATATCCATTGTTTATGATATCTTGAAAATGAGGAGCGTGTGGGCTCTGAGTGAAGGAACGGTCAGGTCTTGTATTATTTTGACACCAGCCGTGTGGTTTCTCATTGGCTAATGATATTTATACTGGGGTCAGGGAACACATATAAGAATGTTGCATGAAGCTTAAGAGATCAGAACTATTTACATAAAAGTTCAAATTTCAATATTTGCCTTTTTCCGAACCACTCTGGAACGCTTAACCTATTTGTGTTGTGTTGTTCTGGTTAACTGGGAAAAGCCTTCAAGAGCTTTCGAGTGTTTAAACGGACTAAATCAGCTTTGATTGTTTATTTTGGAATCAGTATTCAATTTGGGCTTCCAGATTTAGTTCACAGAACAGTGAGAGCAGAGAAAAACAGGGTGACGGAGAGACTAAGGCAGAGAGGAGGATCATTATTCTTTAAATATGTTTTTTTCTTTATTTGAAGGACCCAGTGTGTTTTGCCATATTTTTTTTTTTGTCTGTCTTTTCAAGCTTAAAGCTGAGCTGAGGAGCTGTCTCTCTGTAGGGGAGGTAGATAAGAACCATCTCAGCCACCCGACCCTCCTGCCAACTCACACATCAGCTAGGCACTTTCCAAAATTGAGGTCCGTGCTAACAACTTACCTCCCAATAATCCCAGGCAGTCTAATGCCTTTTCTCTAATAAAGGACTATATTTTGGATAGATAACCAACTCATTCCTCTCCTTTGTATTATTCATAAATACTTACTAAGTTACTTTCATTGATAGAAAAGGAGCTGCAGGAGATGCTGTCATCTCTTTCTCTGCCTCCTCTCATTGCCAATATATTATTTTCCCAGTTCAGTTGGCTAGGAATCTCAACTCTCCATTCTATCTGCTCCAAACAGATGACAGAAGTAGCTTTCTGGATGCTTGTAGCTTTGTCAGAAGACAATTGGTCAGAATAGAGAAACATTCAAAGTCCATGCAATGTATCATATACAAGATGTTGTACTGTATACCAGTACACACTAATGTTTGCATTGTGTGTTACACATCTAATTGACCATTATGCTTGCATAATGCATTTCCATGTCAAAGTGCATTCCCATGTCAATGTTTCTGTCAGAGTTTCCAAAGCCATAACCCATAGTATTGAAGAGACTGTTTGGTGAGAAATGTTGGTTCTCTCTTCTATGTAAGATGTTGGTAGACCAATGCTCCTAGATCCCAGCACAGAGTATAAAGAATGGACGAGAACCTCTTGACCTCATCTTGAAACTAGATGACTTTTTAATGTTGTGTTTGTTTTGTTTACTTGTTGTACAGCGGGTCAGTAGAATCCCGTTTTAGTCAATACAGTGTGGTCTTGCAGTACCTCCGCCAGAAAGGCAAACTGAAGTCGAATAGTTTTACTGGCATCGATTAGACAAGGACTTTGAGCTGGTCTGTAAATTACTACAGGGATAGTTGTGTTATTGTTTATTATAGGACCATTTTGTGTGATCATTCAAGCATGGCATCATGATCGTAGCTGCTATGTAGCTAGCTAGTAATGTGCTTGGTGCTTTGTTTGCCTTGTGCCTGGGCTGCTGCATGCCTTGCTTGACAATATCTGTGTGCCAAAAATGTGTGTGCAACAACGATTGTGCTTCCACCCCCCCACCCCCTCCACCCCCTACCGCCCTCAGCTCCAAATCCTTACCTTTTCTTTATCAGGACTCTGCTTCCAATCCCAAATCCGTCCTTCCCTCCCCCCTTCTCTCCCCCTCTCTCTCTGTGGCATGCCAATGAAGATAAGAGTGTGTCTGCATTATAACTGCCAGCTTCTCATGTTGCTACTGCTGATACTACTTCCTCTGATACTAAAACTGCTTCCTGTGAAACCAGTGACTAAACCCCATGGCGTTCTCCTGCTCCCTTCTACTGCATGGAGGATGACATTAGTTCTCTTCCTCCAACACTTTCTGGTGACCTTTATCCTTTGACCTGTACCACCGCCTCCATAGCCAATAATAATCGAGATAACCCCTTGTTATAACCTTTCTGAGTCACTCACTCGGTCAGCAAATCAACACTAACCATTTTGTGACCATTTTCCATATCCATGGGTAACCTCCAACCTCCTCATCCTTCTAATAATGTACACAGTGACTAATGTTGGCTTGCTCTAATTCCTCCTTCTATGCCCTGCGCTGCCCAGCATGTCACTTTGACACCTTGCAGACTCCAGTCTAACAGATTGGTGCATTTCCTCTGAAAAGCTATGAGTCACTCGACCATTGGCCTCAAATTGATTACAGAGGAATAGATGTATACATCTCAAAATCTCAGTGTTTTCGTGACTTGAATAAATCACACTCAGACTTTATTTAAGGTTTGGTGCATACATAGATTGTGCACATGGCACACATCTATGCATGCACTCACACATACAGTGCATTCGGAAAGTATTCAGACCCCTTGACTCTTTCCACATTTTGATACGTTACAGCCTTATTCTAAAATTGATTCAATGTTTTTTTCCCTCATCAATCTATACACAATACCCCATAATGACAAAACAAAAACATTTTATTCTACATTTTTGCTTATGTATATAAAAAAAAATTAAACTGATATCACATGTACAGAAATATTCAGACCCTTTGCTCAGTACTTTGTTGAAGCACCTTTGGCAACGATTACAGCCTCGAATCTTCTTGGTCATGACACTACAAGCTTGGCACACCTGTATTTGGGGAGTTTCTCCCATTCTTCTCTGCAGAACATCTCAAGCTCTGTCAGGTTGGATGGGGAGCGTTGCTGCACAGCTATTTTCAGGTCTCTCTGAAGATGTTAGATCGGGTTCAAGTCGGGGCTCTGGCTGGGCTACTCAAAGACATTCAGAGACATTCAGAGTCTCGAAGTCACTCCTGCTTTGTCTTGGCTGTGTGCTTAGGTCTGAGGTCCTGAGCGCTCTGGAGTAGGTTTTCATCAAGGATTTCTATTTACTTTGCTCCATTCATCTTTCCCTCGATCCTGACTAGTCTCCCCGTCCCTGCCACTGAAAAACATCAGCACAGCATGAAGCTGACACCACAATGCTTCTCCATAGGGAAGGTGCCAGGTTTCCTCCAGATGTGATGCTTGGCATTCAGGCCAAAGAGTTCAACCTTGGTTTCATCAGACCAGAGAATCTTGTTTCTCATGGTCTGAGAGCCCTTTAGGTGCCTTTTGGCAAACTCCAAGCAGACTGTCATATGCCTTTTACCGAGGAGTGGCTTCCAACTGGCGACTCTACCGTAAAGGCCTGATTGGTGGAGTGCTGCAGAGGAGGTTCCCTTTCTGGAAGGTTATCTCATCTCCAGAGAGGAACCCTGGAGCTCTGTCAGTGACCATCAGGTTATTGGTCACCTCCCTGACCAAGGCCCTTCTCCCTCGATTGCTCAGTTTGGCGGTTCCAAACTTCTTTAATTTAAGAATGATGGAGGTCACTGTGTTCTTGGGGACCTTCAATGCTGCTGAAATATTTTGGTACCCTTCCCCAGATCTGTTCCTTAACACAATCCTGTCTCGGAGCTCTATGGACAATTCCTTCGACCTCATGGCTTGATTTTTACTCTGACATGCACCGTCAACTGTGGGACCTTATATAGACAGGTGTTTGCCTTTCCAAATCACACCCAATCAATTGAATTTACCACAGGTGGAGTCCAATCAAGTTGCAGAAACATCTCAAGGATGATCAATGGAAACAGGATGCACCTGAGCTCAATTTCTAGTCTCATAGCAAAGTGGCGAATACAAATTTACGTTTGTTATTTTTTTATACATTTGAAAAATAACCAGTTTTTGCTTTGTCATTATGGGGTATTGTGTGTAGATTGATGAGGGAAAACATGGATTTAATCCATTTTAGAATAAGGCTGTAACGTAACAACAGTGGAAAAGGTGAAGGGGTCTAAATACTTTCTGAATGCACTGTATGTATACAAAATCTAAGCCTCGGCTTAGGTAAGGTGAATACAGTAGAAGACATAGGCTTAATGAAAAAGGGATTTTGGTATGTTGTGTTCGTGTAGCACCAGGTGCTTTAGCTACCCATAATACATCACAGTTGGTAGTTATCTTCATAGGGGGGGGGGTTAGAAATGGAGGAAGAGAGAGAGTGAAAGAGGAATAGCTACCTCACCTCACACCCCATGCAGCATTCAAGTCACATAAAACTGAGCTGTTTGTATTAGAGGAAAAAAACTACCATTTTGGTCCCCTGCCTGTTTTTAAACCCAGTTTGGGGAGATTTATCTGCTGGCCAGCCAGGGCTGGTGGGCCCTAGAATAAGTACTATATTACTACTCTGCCTGCATCATTTTACTGTGGTAAGGAAATAAGCAAGTCATTTCTTTGTCATGATGATAAACACCGTTTTTAAGAGAGTTGTGATGTGAATAATATTGCCTCTATTTTATCTTCAAACACAAAACAGAGGTCTGCTACAGAGTTCTCTTCCCGCTTCCCAAATTAAATTCCGGCTACATCGCAAAAGGCACCCTATTCCCTACTTAGTGCACTACTTTTGAACAGAACCCATTGGGCTCTGGTTAAAAGTAGTGTACTATATAAGGGATAGGGTGCCATTTGGTTCGGTGTTTTGCTGCAACCTTGGATCTTTCCTGTTCAAAGAGAGATGAAAATGGGAACGTTAGTTATTTATAGGTCTCATTCTCAGACAGTATCATACTGCTGCTTACTGATGATCAAGAGTCTCAGTGCTGTCTGAAAGGGGATAGTTTTGCGGGTGACTTAATGCGAGTTCCTGCAGATCTGTGTGTGTTGGGAGATCAATTGAGAATTGAAACGTCAAGGCCTGGTTTTGGCTGCTTGCTGTGCTTCACCTGCAGGATGATTTACAACCCCCGCTCTGTGAGGTTATAGCAACAGAAATACAGTCGTAAAATATGAGATTGGCAGTAGTGGCACCCTGATACATCTAAAAGTTTTGCAACTCGACTTTTAAAAAGTTTCCTCTTTCTGAGATTTTGACCTGAGATCACTCTAAAACGTTAAAAGGAATGGCCCATAACTTTGGCCTAGAGCCAGCCCTCTCCCCTCGTCTCACTACCTCTCTATCTATTTTTTTATCTCTCCCTCTCCTCCTCACCTTCTTCCACCCTCTGCCGTTCCCTCTGTCCGCCTCGTCACGTTCTCAGGCAAGGCCAGTCTCCATGGGAATCCGTGTTAATGTCAACCATCTGTATCACAGACCCTTATGGTTCCCTCCCGTCCTTCTTTTCTCCTCCCATCCGGTCCCAGCAGATAGACAATGCAGCGCTTGTATTTACAGAGAGGACGGCCTCCAACACCACCAATATGTTCTCTCTCAAGATTACTATCTCCTCTCTTGTCTCACTTATTGAATGACTGACTGAGCTCATGCAAATACTGAACTTTAATTTCTCTAAGTTATTATTCACTTGGTTGTAACTAATGAACTTAAATAGTGTACGTGATTGAGCCAAAGAAAGACATTATGTGCATAGAATCCTCTTTCAGTTTCTTTGTTCAAAGAAGTACCGCTCCCAAATTATACAACACTAGCTATACCCTGCTGTGTTTCATTTAAGTTGTCAGCCAGTGCAAAGTGAAAACGTTATTCAGTGTGAAAGCCTAAGGATCTGTCCCACATGGCACCCTATTCCTTATGTAGTGCACAAATTTTGAACAGGGCCCATATATGGCTCTGATCAAAAGTGGTGTACTAAATAGCGAACAGGGTGCCATTTGGGATGCAGGTCAGATCTGTCATAAACCTCTACATCTCTCCCTGTTTATCTGACACAGCATGTAGTTCTCCCCTTCTACCCGGTGAAAAGACCGTAAGCCACCATCTAAGCCCCTCACAGCCGGAATATTCACAATTTGCGCTTAAATGATACTTTGTAAGTCACATTTCGTGACCACTCTTAGCCTTCCCTTTCAAGGGGTGTGTGAGCACTTTATCTGCTATGCCATTGAGCTATGTATGTTTAATGCATACAGAGTAGCGTTGCAGCATTAAGTCAGATGTAATGAGCTCTACTTCCCAGCACTTAAGGGGATTTCTAATGCTGTATGGGAGATAACAATGGAGAAGCCTGTTCTATTCACTCGCACTTAGAGACAGAACGAGTGGTAGTTAGCTAGGTAACTCTGAATGTGGCAGGGAAGCGTTAGACTAACAGCAGCAGTATCTATCTCCAGATGAGTCGTAACCCACATATCAAAGCAGGAAATCCAGCTTTAGCCCTTAGCCTTCTTTCCCCAAATATAACATGAAAGGGGAGGAAAGACCTGTTTCACAGTTGCGTAATAGATATATGTAGTACATGATTTGGCTGAAGTTTCCCCCCCTAACTAACTATAGCAGGGTTGCCTTATGCCTCTATTGTCCCAGAGAACAGCATACAGCAACAGCCAGGCCTGACTATCAAGGTATCAGGCTATCCCAGCCGCCCATGCATTGTCCCCCATCAAACCTCCAGTTCCTTGCCCACTCACCCTCCTCTGCTCTCCACCTGCAGTGCGCCGCGTGCCACCCCGGTTCTCCATCCCGCCCACCAACCATGAGGTGATGCCGGGTGGCAGCGTGAACCTGACGTGTGTGGCAGTGGGAGCACCCATGCCCTACGTCAAGTGGATGATGGGAGTAGAAGAGCTGACCAAGGAGGAAGAGATGCCCATTGGGAGGAACGTGTTGGAGGTCACCAACATCCTCCAGTCTGCCAACTACAGCTGTGTGGCGATATCGTCACTCGGCATGATCGAGACCACCGCGCAGATCACTGTCAAAGGTGAGAGGGTTGGGAAAAGTGTGAGAGAGATTGTTTGGGATTTTGACTGTTTGTTGTGCCTGGGATGCAGTGAGTTAGCTAAGTTGGATATCTAGAAAAGTAGCCCTCATTTAAGATCAATATGTCAACATCCAAAATTAACAGATGGATCTAGATCCAGATCAACATCCATCTGAGATATTTTACAGTGAAGACGAATATAAGATAGACATTTTAGTTACAGTATGTATCTCCATGTCTTAGACTGCACTATCAAATCTTAGTAAGCTATAGCTCAAATTGTATTTTAAGTTTTGCTACAGAAGTCCTTGTTTCTCGTCACCAGTCATCTGTCTGTACGTCTCAGAGAGAGTCTGGTAAAGGGGTCATATTTAAATGACTAATCCCTCAGACACCAGATGACAGTGCATGCATTAATATTCTCATCAATAATTCAACATGGCTGAGATATTTATTTCCAGAAAAACCAATGATGACAAACTACTGTAGCTAGCAAAGCATCTCGAGTTTACTTTCCCATTACAAAGTGATCGTGCTTTCAGGAAATAGGCCTACTCACTGTATCTATTATGTACATTTTTTAAATAAGGGGCTTAGCTATAGGCTAATGATTCCAAATATAATTGGTAATAGACGACTTTGTTAGTTACATGTGAAATGCTTGAAAACAAAACACGTTATCATATTATCTCTCCTTTTCTCTGAGGTGAGTTGAGCAGCCATGAAATATGGAGAGAAAATGAAGTCAGTTCATTCTCCTAGGAATTGTTATGTGCACTCACTAAAACAACACATACTATCCGTGTGAGTATTCGCGATGCTTCAATACCTATTAGTCTCATCAATCGTTCATTCACCAGAGTTATTTGAGAGAATCTCAATTAGTTTTATGAAAGATGAGATTTGAACAGAGCAAAGTCTACTTCTTCACTGCTGACTTTGAGAATGAGTGGGGTCATATGGCAATACTAAACAAACACAATATGACCATCAATACGCAAATAATACGGCAAGGGAAATACATAAACACGTATCCAAAAACTCCCCAAATTAGCTCACAGTGTTGCCAGATGGTGGGATATTTTCAAGTGTTGGTAGAGGCTCTCTCTCCTGTAGAGACTCCTACTGATGATAAGTATTCTGCAAAAAAGGCCCTAACGTCATCTAACGTCATCTATCTTAACATCACTCAGCACTCAGAGTAATACTTTAGAGGTTTCACATTGTTCAAAAAAATAAATAATGCCTCCGTCCAAAATGGCACCCTATTCCTTACACAGTGCACTACTTTGGATCAGAGCCCCATAGGCCCTGGTCAGAAAGTAGTGCATTATATAGGGAATAGGGTGCTATTTGAGATGGAGCCAGTAATAGCAGATGTGGAGAAAGGCGTCGGGAGTCAGGCGCTGCAGCTGTATGAGGTTGTTCTCTTGCTCTAATACCTCTCGGTTGCTAATGCCCATCTGACATCTGCAAGGCGAGCTGTTCTCCCGGTTTTACACTCCAACGCCTCTTACTTTAGCAGATCCATTTGGACTCTGACAGCGGTACTATCATATACAACACAAAAGTGATTTAGCAACCATTTTCAGCCAAAATTGTATTACAATGATGCTCTTTCCATTTGCGATGGAAATAGGAAAACCTGGGAGAGCGTGTACATTACCATTACCGTGAGGATGTACATCTTGTGTTTCAAACTCAAACGCTAGTATTATATTATACTCTTATATGTTATGTAATTTGTCACTTTGCAATTCCATAGAATGTCAAATAATTGAAAAACACCACAAGAAATCCTAGCACAAAACCAGACAGATAACTTCCATTAATTTCACTCCATTTTACATTGAGTCAGTCTGGTTGAGTCTACTTTCTATTTGGGTTATTTATATCAGACTAACACCAACTATTCTTCAGTATCTTTAGAGTCTTAATATTATAATTTTGTATTGATACTCCTTTACCTCACATTGAACACATTTTCTATTTTGCCAAAGGGAAGCCTCAAGCCCTGAAATTGTTTTTTGGGATCAATATATAAATAAAATGAAAATAGAAAATACACATTACTCTATTCATCTCGCTATTCAAGACTCTCAGGTTAATTGAAGGAGAAAGTTTTGCCCTAGATAGCAGAGAATGAGAGAATAGGCTTTCTATTCAGAGCGAGCGAGAGAGTGAGAGTGTGTTCTGAATGGTTGGTGTTTTGCCTGTGAATAGGCAGAGTGGGTGTCACACTGGGTGAGAGACTTTGCTTTGAGAGATAATGAACATGGCTGGCTTGGCCCCTCCAGTGACAGGTGAGGGACTGAAAGAGACAGGCCTCTGAATAGTGATTGACTGATAGGATGTGAGTGCTGTCCTTCTCGCTCTTTTCACTCTTGTTGCTGCTCACAGCTCTGGGGCCTGCATTAGTGAGATAGAGCACTTTCAACCTATTTAAGGCCTTTATTTGTAATATTCTGTTAGCAGGACTGGACGAAGGATGGTAGAATAGAATGGAATAAAAATATAATAGAAAAGCAAGAGAATAGAGTAGAATACAATGCAATAGAATAGTATACTTTATTGTCCATTAAAACAGAAATGTATCATTTGCTGTTGTAATCTTCCATGGACTGTGCATTACTCTCCCTCCCCCTGGTCTGTCTGACAGCCTTGCCCAAGCCCCCCACCTCCCTGATCGTGACGGAGACCACAGCCACCAGCGTCACCCTGACCTGGGACTCGGGGAACCCTGAGCCCGTGTCCTACTATGTCATCCAGTACCGGGCCAAGGTCTCTGACAACAGCTTCCAGGAGGTACGGTCCAATGATTCCAGTGGATCAGTAGGTTAGAGTATTGGGCTCGCAACACCAAGGCTGTGGGTTCGATTACCACATGGTTGTGATTTCAATTCCCACATGGTTGTGGGTTCTCTTCCTGTGTAGGCCACAAATACTAAATATATGTGTCAGGGTCAATGTTGACAGTTCTGTAAGTCACTTTGGATAAAAGTCTGCTGAATTATCATATGTCATATTATCATTCTATTTTAGGTGGATGGGGTAGCCACCACGCGCTACAGCATTGGTGGCCTCAGCCCCTACTCCGAGTACGAGTTCCACGTCATGGCGCTGAACAACATCGGGCGTGGCCCTCCTAGCAGCCTCGTGGACACCAGGACCAGTGAGCAGGCTCCATCCTCTCCACCGCTAGCTGTACAGGCTCGCATGCTCAGCGCCTCCACCATGCTGGTCCAATGGGAGCCGCCTGAGGAGCCTAATGGACAGATCAGAGGGTAAGATATTATATACATATATAATACCCTCTGACCAGGCTCTAACCCACTGAGCAATATTATTGAAGCCTTCATAAACCCTTTATAAGTCCTATATGCTTCATAAAGCATGTAGACATTTCATACACCTAGGTTGATATAACATGTATTTTCGTCTGATGCTTTGCCAAATATGTGTATATTTTTAGGTTCATTTTCTAAACCTTGTTGATGGATTGATTTTCTAACCCTCTCCTCAGGTACCGGGTGTACTACAGCTCGGACCTCAGAGCCCCACTGAGTGGCTGGCAGAAACACAACACTGACGACAGCAGACTGACCACCATCTCAGGGCTGACCACTGATATCACCTACAGCCTCAGGGTGCTGGGGTTCACCTCTGTAGGGGACGGACCTCCCTCTGATGTACTGCAGGTCAAGACCCAGCAGGGAGGTGAGCGGACACTGTTACTTATGAAGAAGGGACCCTACCTAGGTGATGAGTGTACACTGTAAAGTATAAAACAGGGTGCACTTTGTGTGTTAGGTCTGTTTCAGCTGTAGGCCAAGTCTCCCTAATAGAGGTTTCACTTTTCACTGAGTGAATATCCACATCCACAAGGACATTATCTACTGTATCCTCAAAGTACAACGTAGATCATGTCTACTCCACAGTTTCCTCCTCTTCTGACACCTCTGAGAAGAAAAGTGATAAAGTGATGAAGTACCCCAGAATAGTTTGTAGTGCAGACACGCTCATCTGAAATGGCTTCCTCTGTACTGTAGACTTACTCTAGATTTGAAATGTATATTGTAGCCACTTGTGAAAGTGTTCTGTATATTTCTGATACTTGTGAAACCGCTGTCTCAGCTCCATAACAGAGTAAAAGCACAGCACCTGTGTCTCACAGCATGTCTACAGACTCTACAATAGTCTATATGATTCACTTTGTCCCAATTCTTTACCTGTCTGTCTAAAGTGTTCACTTCCCTTTGTGGGAAGAAAGTAACTGGTGTAAGATATTCCGATGCTTTTAAATAGATGGGGAGGACTGCATGCTTTAGGAGAATAAGGATGTAACCCCTATGTATTCTGAGAGCAGTGTTTCATCTCTCTTTCTCTCTGCCTGTAGTACCAGCCCAGCCATCTAGTTTCAACGCCGAGGCAGAGTTGGACACCCGCATCATGCTGTCGTGGCTGTGGCCTGTCCAGGACCAGATCACCAAGTATGAGCTGATGTATTGGGAGGCTAACTCTGGCAACAAGGTAAATGGCCGATAATATCCTAACTGATAACAATTTTCATGGAGTAGACGAATTGTATTATCTGTCTCGAAGGACAACGGAAAATCATAGATGTTTCTGTTATCCTTTACTCTGTTTGTTGTCTTTCAGGAGTTGCAAATGCAAGTGAGGATCCAATAAGTAATTCCTACTATGTGTGCCTTTTTATGTGAACGTGGTACATATTAACTTTGGGGATTACAATATCTACTTTTCTCATTGTGCTTTTTGAATACTCTCTCGTGACAGGCATTAACATGAATAGAGTAGCTAGCTAGTGCACACAAGATTTGTTTTTGGCTCCTGGATTCCGAGACTTTTACTAACGTCTCTTCTGCCTATTTTCTCCCTCAGCTACATGTGACCTTCCTTCCAGCGGGGTCCTATGCTGTGGAGGGTCTGAAGCCAGACACCCTCTACATGTTCTCCCTGGCTGCTCGTTCTGAAATGGGCCTGGGCGTCTATACCCAACCCATCGAGGCCAGGACTGCCCAGTCCAGTAAGTAACCCCAACTCCCTGACCCAAACTTACCGTTCTTTACCTCTCTTTACTTGGAGCTGGACAATAGGGGCTCTTTTTGGTCCACACCCCAATGCCCAGACACCCCAATGCCTTTTCTTCTTCTGCGGAGTCCAGGTGGGAGAAAGGTAGGTCATAAAGGTAGGGCATATTTTGCGGTCAGTTGTTAGTTGAGTTATTGTGTTTTTCTTTATTTTGAAAGCATGCTAAAGTATGGGTCTTTGACTTCTACATAGCTTGTGAATTGAGGCCAGAGCAGTAAGAATCTGTGAAAATGTCCTCCTCTTTTGGCACTTACCAGATAAAGCACGAACCTTTTACCCACTTACCACAGGAAGAAGACCGGTCATCTTTTAAAGCCTGCACCTCTAACCCACCTGATCTTAAAGGAAAAATTTGAAAATAATGCGCTCAGTGGATCGTGGACATTTCACAGAGATACGCTTGTTTTTGTGAGAAGTTTTCGAAGAAAGAAGTGTATACACTCAACACTAAATATCATGTCTTAAAATATTTTTATTATTTCATGTTCTGCTGATTCAAGAAGAATCTGGCTCACTTTCAATGGGAAGGTGAGCCAGTCAGGTAGTTCATTCTTGCACAGCATTCATCCTAGCTGACTCCATGTTGTGCAATTTTCCCTTTTTACCACTTTTACAGACTGAATTTAAAATGTATTAAATTGAACTTTTGTGTCACAGGCCTACACACACAATACCCCATAATGTCAAAGTGGAAATATGTTTGTAGAAATGTTTACTAATTGATAGAAAAGGAAAAGCTGAAAAGTCTTGAGTCAATAAGTATTCCCCTGTGTTATGGCAAATAAGTTCAGGAGTAAAAATGTGCTTAACAAGTCACATAATAAGTCGCATGGGCTCACTGTGTGCAATAATAGTGTTTAACATCATTTTTTAATGACAACCTCATATCTGTAACCCACACATGCAATTATCTGTAAGGTCCCTCAGTCAAGCAGTGAATTTCAAACACAGATTCAACCACAAAGACCAGGGAGGTTTTCCAATGCCTCGCAAAAAAGGGCACCTCTTGGTAGATGGGTAAAAATTAATTTTGAAAAGCAGACATTGAATATCCCTTCAAGCATGGTGAATTGATTAATTACACTTTGGATTGTGTATCAAAACACCCAGTCAATACAAAGATACAAGTGTCCTTCCTAACTCATTTCCCGGAGAGGAAGGAAACTGTGGTGAGGTAAAGAGTGACTTTTAAACAGTTATAGAGTTGAATGGCTGTGATAGAAGAAAACTGAGGATGGATCAAAAACATTGTAGTTACTCCACAATACTAACCTAAATAGAGTGAAAAGAAGGAATCTTGTACAGCATACAAATATTCCAAAACATGCATCTTGTTTGCAAGAAGAGGCATGAAAGTAAAACTGCAAAAAATGTGGCAAAGAAATGTATTTTATTTTCTGAATCCAAAGTGTTATGTTTGGGGCAAATCCAACACAACACATCACTTAGTACCACTCTTCATATTTTCAAGCATGATGATGGCTCATGTTATGGATATGCTTGTCATCGGCAAGGACTTGGGAGTATTCTAGGATAAAAAGAAACAGAATATAGCTAAGCACAGGCAAAATCCTTGAGGAACACCTCGTTCAGTCTGCTTTCCAACAAACACTGGGAGACAAATTCACCTTTCAGCAGGCCAATAAACTGAAACACAAGGCCAAATCTACACTGGAGTTGAATATCAAGACGCCACTGAATGTTCCTGAGTGGCCTAGTTACAGTTTTCACTTCAATTGGCTGGAAAATCTATGGCAACTCTTGATAATGGCTGTCTACCAATGATCAACATCCAACTTGAGCCTCTAAGAGCATGAAGAATTTAAATAATAATTTACAAATATTGTACAATCCAGGTGTGCAAAGCTCTTAGAGGCTCAGAAAGACGCTGCCAAAGGTGATTCTAACATGTATTGACTCAGCGGTGTAAATACTTATGTAAATGAGATATTTCTGTATTTCATTTTCAATAAATGTGTTATTTTTGTTATTATGGGGTATTGTGTATAGATGGGTGAGGGAAAAATATATGTAATCTATTTTGAATTCAGGCTGTAACACAACACAGTGTGGAATAAGTCAAGTGGTATGAATACTTTCTGCAGGCACTGTAAATACCAGCAATGTGAGGAACATTCCTTGTCCCTATTTGTAGTCAGTCGATAACAAACCACAGCCCATCGGCCATTGCACATTTTGACAAATAGTATGATAAATCCAGTGCGTCACATTCCACTGAGTACATAGATACAAAACATGCTCATTTCCATTGTGATGCAGAACCCAGCAACCTAAAACAGACTGCTGCACAGAAGGCACGGCGGCATCATAAATGTCACCATCATTTGTTATTATAGTTTATAATGAAACATGGCACCGTACTATACATGGCCTCGGCATCCACCAACACAATCACTGTCACCTAACCGACGCTAATAACGCTGAACAGCTCCCCCTTAATCGAGTTTTTAGCACATAACCAGACCCCTCCGCCACACCTCTGCTATTGTCACTACCTCAGCCTCCTCTCTGCTCCCCTCACAGCATTGAGCATGGTCTCTCCAGGAGATCTAGAGATTGGAAGCTGAAATATTTATGACAGGTTTGCCAAAGGAATCAGAGCTTATTCTTAGCCATTTGTTTTACTTGTCAGCTGTGAAAGCCTTCCTGTGTGGAAACGGGAGAGCCATGCAGTGTCCCAAATGACACCCTATTTAGTGCACTACTTCAATGGACCCGGGTCAAAATTAGTCTACTAAACAGGGTGCAATTCAGGACACACCCAAACACTATACAGGGCTTTGGTTCCCATAGGAACAGAGGTCCCTAAAATGAGGCCTCTCTCTCTCTCGCTCCCTCTCTCTGAAGTCAGTCTCTTATCTGCCTGCTCACTGACACACAGAGCCACTGAGTCGCCATTTCAAGAAAGGTGCTGCCACGGCAAAGAGTCCAGCAGGGCTGCTCTTTCACGCTTTCTGCTCTATTCCCCTTGCTTCTCCAAATCACTTTCACAATTCTATCACTATATCTGTCCTCAATATTCTCACTCCCCCATTCACCATGTCATATGATCTGTCTGGCCCTTTATCTGTTATTTGCATTCTTTTATAGCTATATATCTCTCTGCTTCTCTATCTTTCTGTGTTTCTTACAACTCTGTACCTGTTTGAAACATATCTGTTCAATCTGTCTCCCACACATAGACTCTCTAACTCTCATCTACTCCCTCATGAATATACACATAGACTCTCTAACTCTCATCTACTCCCTCATGAATATACACATAGACTCTCTAACTCTCATCTACTCCCTCATGAATATACACATAGACTCTCTAACTCTCATCTACTCCCTCATGAATATACACATAGACTCTCTAACTCTCATCTACTCCCTCATGAATATACACATAGACTCTCTAACTCTCATCTACTCCCTCATGAATATACACATAGACTCTCTAACTCTCATCTACTCCCTCATGAATATACACATAGACTCTCTAACTCTCATCTACTCCCTCATGAATATACACATAGACTCTCTAACTCTCATCTACTCCCTCATGAATATACACATAGACTCTCTAACTCTCATCTACTCCCTCATGAATATACACATAGACTCTCTAACTCTCATCTACTCCCTCATGAATATACACATAGACTCTCTAACTCTCATCTACTCCCTCATGAATATACACATAGACTCTCTAACTCTCATCTACTCCCTCATGAATATACACATAGACTCTCTAACTCTCATCTACTCCCTCATGAATATACACATAGACTCTCTAACTCTCATCTACTCCCTCATGAATATACACATAGACTCTCTAACTCTCATCTACTCCCTCATGAATATACACATAGACTCTCTAACTCTCATCTACTCCCTCATGAATATACACATAGACTCTCTAACTCTCATCTACTCCCTCATGAATATACACATAGACTCTCTAACTCTCATCTACTCCCTCATGAATATACACATAGACTCTCTAACTCTCATCTACTCCCTCATGAAAATACACATAGACTCTCTAACTCTCATCTACTCCCTCATGAATATACACATAGACTCTCTAACTCTCATCTACTCCCTCATGAATATACACATAGACTCTCTAACTCTCATCTACTCCCTCGTGAATATACACATAGAGGTTCAGCTGAACAGCAGGTTGTTGCTTCCCAAATGGCACCCTGTTCCCTATATAGTGCACTTCTTTTGCCCAGGGCCCATATGGAATAGGGTGTCGTTTAAGACACATGCTCTGTTTTTTCTGTCTTTATCTGTATCTGAACTCTGTTAATCACATGGGTGTCTGTATTCTAAAGGAAGGAATGGCCTGTCAAGGATGAGCCTTTTAACACCAACCAACCAAACATGACTTATATTGAAGGCATATTGTGTCCTGCTTCCTCACTACTCTGGCTGCCAAATCACAAGCAGGCATGTTAAAGGTTATTTTCTACACAGTAGTGCCTCAGTATCCCTCACCCACCCACTACCTTCCCCATGTTCATACTGGGTTGTGATATTCTGGAACATGTATTTTGCTCATATTGTGTGTTGTTTATGCATTTAGTTGTTTTTCATTTTTATTGTGTCCTGTTTTGCATTTGAAGTATTTTATTTTTCTTCTGCACTGTGGAGAATTGTGAGAGACTATAAAATAAAATAACCATATTTAGTAGAAGCATAACCCCTATACACCTACTATAGCTCATTTAAAAACTACACACATACTATAGCTCATTTAGAAACTACACACCTACTATAGCTCATTTAGAAACTACACACCTACTATAGCTCATTTAGAAACGACACACCTACTATAGCTCATTGAGAAACTACACACCTACTATAGCTCATTTAGAAACTACACACCTACTATAGCTCATTTAGAAACGACACACCTACTATAGCTCATTTAGAAACTACACACCTACTTTAGCTCATTTAGAAACTACACACCTACTATAGCTCATTTAGAAACTACACACCTACTATAGCTTATTTATAAACTACACACCTACTATAGCTCATTTAGAAACTACACACTTACTATAGCTCATTTAGAAACTACACACCTACTATAGCTCATTTAGAAACTACACACCTACTATATCTAATTTAGAAACTACACACCTACTATAGCTCATTTAGAAACTACACACCTACTATAGCTCATTTAGAATCTACACACCAACTATAGCTCATGTAGAAACTACACACCTACTATAGCTAATTTAGAAACTACACACCTACTATAGCTCATTTAGAAACAAATTTCAGACTGCCTTACACATGATTACTCTGAAGCACATTGGTAAGGAGTTACAGACTACAGTATATGGAGCTCTTCCTCCCAGTCCAGAAGGCCTATAGTACATCCCAAATGGCACCCTATTCCCTATACAGTAGTGCACTGTCAAAAGTAGTGCGCTATAGAGGGAATAGGGTGGTATTCCCTCTCCCATCTCTCCTGCTTGACCCCCCAACCACCTCCATGTGTCCCCCCCTTTCCTCCAGCCCCCTCAGCCCCGCCCCAGGAGGTGCACCTTCTGAGCCTCAGCTCCACCAGCATCAAGGTGAGTTGGGTGGCACCCCCTGCAGCCAGCCGCCATGGGGACATCGTCCGCTACTCTCTGGCTTACCAGGCCGCCACCGGTGAGGACCTGGAGCGCCACAAGGTGTCGGGCATCAGGGCAGATGTTTCTAGTT